>NC_142565.1:18239166-18542196 GCF_041283825.1 Pyrus communis
TTGTCCAGGATGGCAGGCTCTAAAGGAATTGGGTCGAGACAACGCTCAGCTGCTGCAACAATCACCTGCTCGATAGAAACAAGTCCAAACCGATTATTTATGGAGAGACGTGAGGGAGATTTCAGGCCTCAACCATTCAAAAGCTGGCGCCAATAAAACAGATATGAACTAATATGGAGAAGCTATAAGAAGTTAAGAGGTTCAGGATGGAGAGCCAAGATTATTTTCTATATACCTCATCCAGCAGAAAGTCAACAGCAGCTTCATCTTCTGCCATTTCCTTTAAAGGAGTCCTTAGGAACTGTATATCCAACTGAATTTGCTGGAATCCACTCCTATTAAAAGTTTGGAGTCTGACAAATTCTTGCAAGCTTTTAAGACAAAGTTTTACCAAGGTCGTTACCACCGACTCCTGCAATTTGCAAGCACAGTCAGTTCATGTTGTTCCTATACCAGTACCAATACTGGTTCAAGCAACAACTAGTTCATTACCTGCGTAAAATCAACTTTCGTAAATATTTCAACTTTTTGCTTAAAAAGTTTTGCTAGATGGGTTTCCAACAGCTGGCTTCTAGCCCTCTGGGTGTTTGACCGACTTAATTTTTCCTCTCGTAATGGGTTGCTCCGAGATGAGGCAGTGCTTCCGTTGCTGTCAGCCCGGCGATGTCTGCGAACACCTTGGGGCAAAATCTGCTTCACTTCACTTCTAATTGCTTCCAACTAACACAGGAAAGAAAGGAATGAATTGTGCAGAACAGCTGACAACAAATATTAGATTTAACAAACAAGGTACCAAGCGAGTTCTCTCAACTTGACTCTTATTCCATTTCCAAGAGAGTATTAAATGGCAGGGGGAAACAAATTATGTACTGACCTCTTGAAGAAATAAATCAACAAACATATGAACTTCGCGGGGTTCCTTGTGCTGCAAAAATGTTGAACAATATAGAAAAATTAAAAGTACTTGCATGGTAGTAAGTTTAATCCTTTCTTAATAGTTTAGTGCACATGATATACTTGCTATTATTCAAATATTGCCTAACAATAAGTGTACCTGGACCCAATTTGGTGTTGTAAACCTCTTCTTTAAGAGAACTGATATCCGCTGAGTTCTCATATTTATGTACTGAAAAGAGAAGATCAAAACATTATTTGTTATCAAACTTTTGTCTGCATAATAGATAAAAGTGGTTTGATCATGGTAGCCCAATGAATAAAATGCATTTTGAATAACCCTACAATGTGCAGAAACTTTTCACCCGCTAAGCGGAAAATCCGACAGATTTCTCCAGGAATGAAAGTGGGTCCATATTCATAGCTTCTAACACCACCACCAGAAAAGGAAGCAGCTATTTCCTGACAATTAGAATAGGAAACTTCAATACAAACCCCTGAGGACATGGAAAAAAGTATAACTCCAGTATTGATATTTTTTAAGGAACAAAACATAGTTCTTATTAGTTGGGTACTTGCCTCGGTGATTCTTGGGATGGCATTTTGTTCAATGAAAACAGAAACTTGGGCCAGCACGAGGACAAGCCCAGCCAGAACTTTGTCATCTTGTATTCCCTCTGTCAAACCTTGATCTTGACTGGCTGAACTATTCTTTCCTGAAAGCAAGAGAAAGTGACCTTCAAGTGCCCTGAAGAAGTCTTGAAACCCTTCTTGGACACAATCAATAATCAAGTCTTTCAGTTTAACTAGCAGTTCCAAATTATCATCTAGAAGTTGGCGGAAGTCCTGAAATGAAATGATAGAATAAAGAGATAAGCATCCACTTTTCCCCCTTCTGATAAGTAAAATAGCCTTGCACTTTGCAATGAGGAGAAGGGGGATGCGCTTAACAGCAAGAGGCGAAAAATATATATTATAGAAATGCAAAAATTTTAAATGGGAAAATGTCTAAACCCATGTTCCAAAAACACCAAAACAAATTAAAAATAACTGCTGCATATATGCAGTCCCAGTGCATTCAACCATGACCTTCGGGAAGCACGTGTGTCCAAAAACACATTAGCAAATCGCTACCATTCGAACAATCATAGGCTAGAAATGTATATTAATATCTATATAGAAGGAATTATAAACAGTTTCAGTTTCAGCTTCAGCTCTACTGGCTACACAGGAATCATCTATCAGGTGTACATCCGGTACAAAACAGAGATGAAGCTGTAAGTTGATGCAAGCTTAGTTTACGTGCAATAACATAGACTACTTGGTATCTCATACATTACCAGTAAGACATCCATGCTGCCTTGGAGCACTGCCTTTTTTCCGCCCTCCAGAGCAACTTGTAAGGAATACTCTTCTCTGTCCTTCTGTCTAGTGTGGGCTTTTGTGAGGGCATCTACCAGTTCAAACAAATTCAACTCAAGTTACTCAACACAGGGATAGCATAAAAAGATGTAAGTTTAAACAGAAAAAACATGGCGATAGGGCCAAATGTTGGCATAAAAGAATCCATCTTGACTGCAAGTAGTTGAGCTTGAGAATCAAGATTACGGTTTAAGAATCAAAAGAACTTAAGAACAAATAACTCACAAACTAAGAAATGAATAACCTGAACTGTTGTTTAGGAGATGAGAAAATTTGTTGCTAACATATAGTTTCACAGTAACCCGAGCAGCCTGAAGAACATAGATTAATCTGTATGCTTAAAAAACATCCTTCAACAGTAACAAGAAAATAGAATCTACTGCGATTCCTGAGTGTGAAAGAAAATTTCAAACTTTATTATAAAAATAAATTGAAATAAAACTAAAAGGGAGACCTCCAGAGAATAATCGAGGAGAGCATCCTCATTTAACACATCATCCATCAGAAGTACATCTCTCCATATAATCCCTGCATGCAGATGGGCTTTTGTTAAAGTTCTCATAATATAACAATACCCAACTATATACTTCAAATAGAACAAATGGTGACGAGTTGATCGATTTTTATAGTGTTAAAATCTCCATTTGTTAAAGGAGGGGTAGATGTAGAGCAGTGTTAAGGATGGTTTGCTAGCACATTGGTCATACTTACGAAGAACTCCTAGTAGATCTGCTGACCAGATTTCTGTCTTTATGCATTGCTCAGTGGTTTTGAAGTGCCTAAACAAACAGCAATTACATTCCGTGAGCAAACTGGTACCGTACAACAAAGTTTTTTAAATTAAGAAACTCCCTTACCCGGCAACCAAGTCTTGTGCAAGCTTGGTTAGTTGTGTATCCGAATCAGGAAATATTACGCGATAAGCACGGACAGCCTCCGCAAACTCATGAACAGAAGTCTAAATTGAGTGCAAATAAGTCAGTGATTCATCAGTGCAGTTATAAGTTACAGACATCGAAGAGAAAGAGGGAGAGCATATGTAACCGAGCAGAGAGAAATCATGAAGCACAAGGGGGAAAACTTAATGCCTATTGAAGTTGAATAGAAACTTTTAGTACAAGTACTATGTTCGTCTAAATTTAACCTATTTCTCACACTTTGTTCTAATATCTTTAAAGGTGTAAATAATCACTCTCCAACAATTTTAAGATGCATACTTCATGCAGTGAGTTTATTGTTAACTATAAATCAGGTACATACATAGATGTGCCAAAACCAGCCAGTCTCGAAAGAACTTGGTTTACCAATGTAATGGTTATTATAATTTATAATTAAACGACAGTAAGAGCCTTTGCAACATAAATTGCATCATAAATTGACTTATATCACATCATAAGGTGAAAGAACAATTTCCATTAGATGCTCATACACACAGTTTTTTGGGGGTTCTTTTCAGTTCAAGTCATCACACACAACTTGCCAAAGATGAAAAACCAAAATGATGCTCCACTAGTCCCACTGTCAGATGCTCACCTCATGTGCAGTAGCAGGAACTGTGTCAGTAGAAGGATCATTAGAATCCAGTGAAGAATTGCCTATATCTTCTATCTTAAGCTGAAGGCCAGCAACAGATTGTTCCAACTTCTCAAGCAACTTCACCTTTAAGCTGTCAACCTGCCAAATGCAGGCAATATGTCATCGGGTGAAAAAAGATTATTGGAATTTTTCTTTTCAATGCATTTTCTTTGTTGAGATTCTTCTTGTGAACAAAAAATGTCCACACCTATGCCTTCACTTACAAAGAAATTTAAAATACATTAGGACTTTAAGAACAAAAAAAAAAGGATAACCTATTTTTGAAAAGTCTACCAATTTCCTGTGGGTATTGTTCACACAATTTAACTGTATCAATAGACTATTGAATACGTTTTCTTTAGTTAAAGCCATGATGTGTTAACACAGCAATATGTAATCTGAATGACAAACTTAAATAAAAGTGCAGTACAGACTGGGAAATCCAACTGCTTAAGAAGCACAGCAGCCTCAGCTCTTCCTTGTATAGATTCAGAATCTGAGAACAGCTTTCCCTGAAAATAATAATTTGGAAAATCATAAGACAAGTTTTCCAACAGCACACATCCAGCTGCAGTCAGTAAGTTATTCGGCATGAAATTATGATTTTAAACATTAACTTTAACAACATCTCAGATGGTGAATGTCCATTCTTCTGTCAAAGTATGCTTAAGAAAGTACAGTAATACAACACAGATACACAATAAATGGCTAATAAGAAATAGCTTGATAGCTAGTGAAAAATGTCATGCCTTGATTCATAACTTTTACTTCATCTAATAGGATACAGCTTACTCATGAGCATGAACATCTCACTCACATGACTCACGGCAATCCCAAGAGCTCGGAGAGCTTATTTTAGGACGAGACACGCATCATATTAATGAAACATTGTATTCATCCAAGGGATTGTTTCCCACACGTTTCAAGCAGTGGCCTTTCATGAAAAGAGACTACACGGCAGTACCAGAATGTTACATCTTAAAACTAATCCTATGTCCGAGATATAGGCACAATCCTTTACCAATATTGATGCTAATGCTTCCACCAAAAACTGCAGAACGCCTATCCATGTATTAAAGCAAATGGAGTTATATATTATATGCCCCTAAACATATAAACTATGACACCATCCAACTAAAAATTACTACCTCGACTGCTGAAACTTAACAAGAACCCCCCAGAGAAACGTTGCAAGGGAAGTAAGGATAAGACATCTACTTGTTTCTTGTTAGGTATGGGTAGAGAGAAAAACCAGTCTCGCCATATTATAAAAAGGAAAGAAAGAGAAAGAAAAAAGGATAAACCTGCAAATTCTTGATAATTATGGTCACAGCTTCTTCAGATGCTCGCTTACAATCCTGGAATGAGGAGTCTCCATATGCCTTATTGTGGAGAGCCCAACCACAAAGAAACAAGACACAAAGTAAATAAAACTCCACACAAAGGTAAACTCTGGTCCCGAATGCAAAAGATCATAGGAGAGAGAAATTACCTTAAATATTGGTATTGCTCCTGTATAAAGCTTGACCGCATCAGCATATGCTTCTGATTTGATACACTTCCCAAGCCTAGCAGGTAGATCATATATGAACTGCCGTTCCACAGAATAAAGAAATTTATGTAACCCACAAGGCCAGACACCGAAATTAAAACTGAAGTGTCATGAAGTCACACATATATTGCTCACCAACCTGAACTTTACGAAGAAGGTTGCGTGTGCGATGCAACTTTTCTATGTGTTCCCTCTTCTCAGAAAGAGAAGTGTTGACCCCATCACTTCTAGATTGCACAGACATTATCTGCAATCATGGTCAATGTGAAGTAAGCTAATATTACACTTCTTTTTTCCTTCTTTTTCCTCCGAAAACAAAAACATAGCTTGAGCGAGCCTCGGTTGAAGTATAAACAATTGGACGTACCTTCTCAAGGAGCTGTTCCATATTTGCCTCCATCCCCACAATATTACTTTTCATCCTGTTGGAAAAATTATCCAAGACCAGAACATTATAAGAGACTCTTGGTTATATTATCTACAAGCTGAAACATGATAAATGATATGGTGGGTAGCAGAAATTTTGTCAACATGTGAATATAGACATATAAGTAAAAACAATAAAGACTTACTGTTTAATAGTATCTGTCGCGCTAATAAACTTGTTGTAGTTCTCGTATACTAACATTTGTAAGTCAGTATCAAGATTCTTTATCTCAGCAGCCATTTGAACATGTCTCTGTAGAAGCCCTTCCAAGTTTGACTTGTGTACCTGCAAAGTTCATAAAACTAGCAATGCTGATTCACAGTTCGAATTTCTGCCTCATATTCGATAACAAAATAAGCGTATTTTATGAGCATTCAATATACAAATGCCACAAATCACACGCAATCAACTTATCAGAGAAAACATACATCACCATATGAAATCAACAACATTCCTACAAAGTCCTCTACCCTGATTCTGAACCAAATGCCCATCTCCAGTTCTGCTACGAAAACCAATGGTTCGTTCCACTCCACAAAATTCCCAGCTCAATTCAAAACAACTTGATGACATTTTTTTGAGCAGCCACTAATTACATTTTTCACCTCTACAAACTTCGCCATGACATAAATATTCATAAATTTCCAGACACAGCCTTCCAATTCAACCCTAAATCTGCCCTAATTACCAGTAATGATTACAACTGTCCAAAAATTAAGTAAACAAAACAGCTGAATCAATCATGTATTTGGTAAAAGATAAGAGTTGGAGATCGTACGAGGAGATGCATGTACTGGTCGGGATCGAAGGAGGTGGAGTTGATGGCGTCGAGAGTGGCGTACTTGGACGAGGAGTTAGAGTTGGGAGACGACAGCGAAGGGTCAGGGGAGTAGAAGCTCGACAGCAGATCCCTCATCCTCTTCGCCTTGTCGTCTAGTGGCACGTTGTCCACATCCATTTCTACTTTTCTTCTTCTTCTTCTTCCTCAACCTTCAGTCTCTGTGTGCGTAAGTTGGTTGAATCTTGATCCGAGATTTGGCACTGCTGGAATGTAACCAGAATTTTGTTACGATACAGTTATGACTAGAAAAAAGTGCCCGCGCGTTGCCGCGGGTGTTTAAAATATTTTGGAAATATATCCATAGAGATAACAGAGGTGTCCTATGTTGTGAGTTTCAAAACTGTATACCATTTCTAAAAACAACAAATAGACATCTAAACCTGCTGTACATACTGGTTGTTAGAAAGTTTCATTAAAAAAAAAGGAACATAGCAAGGCAACCTAATCAAAGTATGAAAAAAGCTTAAGAAACAATGCAAATGCTTTCGAAAAACTTCCACTTAAAATTAACTTTCACGAATGTTAGAAAGGCAGAAGAACCTTTCAGTATATGCTAATATAGATTATAATTCATTGCAGACTGAAAGAACTCAAATAACCTAAATAACGAAACCTAACACACTTATCATTCAAAATATATAGGAAGGGAGAAACACCACAAAATTGTAAGCAGAGAATTACCCCACCCCCAAATCGACACCAGGAAACACTATCTTTTACCAGGCTTGAAATTTTCTTCGAATCAGCGGAGTTAAAACATATAGAACCAAAGACCAATAGTTAAAACGTGTTTAATAAGGGATTTATTTCAAAAAATTCCTTCAAATACATACTGCTAAAGGGTAAGATATGCATCAATTTAGTTGGGGTTTAAATTACCGAGACTCGTTTATTTAAAAACTGAAAAATGATTATTCAAATTCATATTCATACAAAGTCTAATCTGAAACAAAATTTACAACTCAATTAAAAAAATTTGTCCAAGCACTTGCTCAGTGCAGTCCCCGCTTTCCTCCAGATTCATCCCCTTTTTTTCCCTTTTTCTGCAGACCACCCTTCACAATAATTCTGCACTCTTCTTTTATCTTTCAATTATTTCAATGAATCAAAACATCATATCATATTTTCAGAAACAAAACTTGGGCAAACAAAACTTAAAAATGAAATTGGGCATTACAATTTATTACATCTAAAAAAACCCAAAAAAGTTGCAAATACGTACAAACTTGTGGGTGTGTGGTGAAAAACAGACTAAAAAAATGCAACGGTTAGGTGTGGTGATCCTTTACTACCCACCCGCTTTGTGCCTTCAAAGGCAACATGTCATCATCCTCAATCAAACCCATCTCAGAAGATGGCACTGAAAAAGGAATTTCATCCAATCCAGAATCCACCACTGACCCAAATTTTCCTGTCTTGCCAACGTTGACATTTCTTACATCTCTATCTCGATTTTTCGAGATGTTAAAAGACAGTAAGCTATTAAAAGACGGATTCTTCTTAGTTCTACTGGACCAACCCTGCATCATAACCTGACCATTTCCCCATACCAACTCAAGAAAATCATTTCTGCATTAAAATCCCACAACAAATCCACAAAATGTTCAAATGTTAGATGGGAAAACACTCAAAACACAACACAATTCAATGGCATGAATCAAAACGAGCAAAACATATAAAGAATATAGGTGTATAGCTGAATCTAAGGTTCTGGAATCACATATGTATTCCCAAATCAGTGTGAAAACAATGAAGCAATGATTACAAAAGGCTACAGTTATTTGACTCAAAACAGTTGACATCACCACAAAAATCCATTTCTGCTTTGCTGTTCAGAGGTCCGTCTCCCACTGCGCTCTCTCTCTTTCTCCCCTCTGAGAAAATTCACTTACTTCTTCATTGGGCCTTCGAATTTGACCAAAAAAGAAAACTGATTTTTTTTGTTCTTTCTTTAATTAGGAAAACTGGGTGATTTAGTTCTCCATTTTTGGAAAATTTTCAAGAATCAGGTGTTCGTGGAGAATGTGTGAGTTGATTTTTGAACTTTTTTAAAATACCATATAATTACAAACTAATTAGGCAGATGTGTCGCTGAAATTCACTGCAAAAATGCTCAGCAGATTTGTTAATTCTAACAAAATTGATGTAACCGAGTGGAAGTTTATAAGACCCATTAGCAGGAAGGAAATGGGTGCTCTGTAGATATTGAAAAGATAGAAAATTGATAGTTCATGATTTTGGTAGTCCAGATTAGATTGATTCTGCCAGATTATTGCATGCCTTTAACCCATAATTCATGTCCTAATTTATCTGTTCAGGTTTTAGTTTTTGCCTTTGGGAAAACCCAAAATCTCTACCTCAAACGCTCATCGGCAACCACACTCCTTACACCCCCTGTCTCTCTCCCCAACCCCTGCTTCACCAAATAACACACCCAGACCTCTCTCCCCACAGCCAAGGAGCAACCAAATTCAACTCCTCTTGTAAATAATTTATAAAAATCTAAAGCAGGATAAATTGCTTACCTTCCGTAAAGAGGGTTATGGAAAATGCACGGATGGACTGGTGGTGCGTCGCGGTTCTCGCGTGTGCTGTGGAGCTAGTCGCCGGATTTGGCTGAACTGGTGGAGATGCTATTCACCCTGAGAAAATCAAAAAACGAATCCAATGGGTTCTGATGGGTCTTAAAGCCAACAAATCTAAAAATTTGCCCAAAATAAATAAATCTAACAGCAAAAACATAAATAATATAGCTCACCCAGAAAAGGTTCGAAAGGGAAAGAAGCAGAGATATGTGAGATAGAAGCCAACAGAACGCAAACAGAAGACGGAAGCAGAGATTTTTGAGGGAGGGCTATAGTTCGAAAGGGACAGAAGCAAAGATTTGTGAGAGACAAGACGGATCGAAGCAGAGATCGGCGGCGAGAGAGAAAAGCAAACAGACGGGCAGGGGAAGAAAAAACCTGAGCGAAGGCTAAAGAAGTAAAGAAGGGCATAACGGCAAATCAAGCAAAAAATCCGGGGCATTTCCGTCCTCACACTATAGATCAATAGTGCCACTCCAAAACTCAGTTTTAGCGTGTGTGTGTGTGTATGTAGGGGTGTGTATATATAGGGATGTGTTATTCACACATTTCAAATTACTTCTCACACATCTTTTGATAATTTATGTCCGTTGATCTTCTTCAATTTAACCCATCTGACGATCGAAAATTAAAAAGATGTGTGAGAAGTAAAATGGGGTGTATGGATATCACACCCCTATTAGATATCACACCCCTAAATATATATATATATATATATATATATATATATATAAAATATAATATAATATAATATTGTTAAACGACGAGGTAGAGGTCAACATCCGTAGTTTTAGACCTTTTAACCATCTGAACCTGTGTTTTGTTTCACTGTACCCACCCTTGTAATGATTTTTTTATCAGTTTTTATAACTCTTCTACAAATTGTTAAGAAATGACAAGTTCTATAATTATCTTCGAGAAATGCTTAGTGATTCTTTAAAATTTGAATCTCCATAGATTCTCTGTCACTCTATATTCTTAAGGTTGACAAGAAAATTGAGGTTAAACTGTAAGGTAACAAATAGTTCATAAAGAGTCAATTTTGAGAGAGTCTTCTTAGCATTGATTTGCTTTAATATGGCTTGAAAAAATTAGAGAGAGGAATTACAATTACGACTTTTTCTTCTATGCTCTAACTTATCACGATTATTTTGAACATTTAGACACAATCACAATTTTTTTTTTCTAAAACTAGTTGGAACACTAAGGAATCGATTTGAGTCCCGAGCCTCGTTCTTTGTGTATCTGTTTGGATATATCACTCGTTTAGATATAAGCAACAAGATTTCATTCAAAACTATCACTAATTTTAAAATCATGTTACAAGTAAAATATTTGATCATTGTTGGTTACCAAAATGAAGATGACTAAGTTGATTTGTTTTGTTATGTGAGTTTTTATGTTGTTGAGACAAAGCAATAATGGAGGAGGAGGACTCGAATCTAAGACATTGAGTGCACTAGTGAAATTTATTAACCACTTGAGCTACAATTTATTGTGTTTTATTTTGTAACTTAATAGAAATGTTTTGTTAAATATCACTAACATGGCCCATGGCTACTTGCAGGGCCGGGCTATAACAGAGTTGAGCCCAAAGAGTAAAAAGTCAATTGTATATCTAAGCTCAATAAACCCATAATGTCTTATACAACATTTTAACACTATTGATACAAATAAACGACTGTTATGACGTCTTTTTTATACAATTTGTGTGTTATATAAAGTGTATGTGTTAAATTGATTAATTTTGAAGTTGTCTTGACCTTGTTGGTTTAGACATTGACCATGTTCATTTGTTCATGTATAAAATAAGTTGCTTATCTTCTTTTTTGGGCAAATAATTTGCTTATCTTTCACACCAAGTAAAAGTTGTTTTACCTTCACAACCTTTTTCATTTGGAAAAACTAAAATAAAATAAAATATATTGCAAAGAAAAGACTTTACAAACGAGCAACAAACAGATGCAACCATCAAAAAAACAAAAATGCCAACAAAGCTGCACCAAAGAAGCAACAACAAAAACTAATTATATGTGGGGATATTCCAGTTTCGCTAAATAGACTCATTAGTAGCAGAATGAGCGACTTTCAAGTTAGTGGACTTAATGGCATTGAGAACCACCTCATCGGGTTGACACGAGTTCTTGAATTTACATTTGTTCCACTTCGTCCATACATAATGCACGATAGTGGGGTACAATGGTTGATGATAATATGCACAAAATTGTATAGAAACAATAATCTATGTTGCGTGCAAAATAGTAATTGGTGTTGCATGCAAAAATATTATCAATAGCCTATGTAAAAACAATTGCTAATGGTCATTTTGCTAATAGATGCAAGTAAGATCAAAACTGAGATTCAGGAAACAAAGTGGCAAATTTTGAGTTTCAGGAATAAAATAGGATCAAAATCGAGTTTTAGAGACGAAAGTTGTGACTTTGAGTTTGAAGGAGAAAAGTAAGACTGAAATCAAGTTCTAGTGAGTAGCTAAAAATAAGCCAACAATTACAAGTAGTTGGTGGAAAAGTTGTTATTGATAGTCTCTTTGGTAGCAAGACCTAAGAACATACGACTTGTAAAAACAATTTTATTAGCAAATGGAAACGTTTGCTTGTTTTTCTAACTCTAGGTCGTTAATCCACACAAAACTCATCCCACCACGTATGGCAAAGCAATTCCAGTCCTCAACTTCTCCAAATTTTGCTCCCCTTTCATTCAACCAAAAGTCAATTGAATTTGGAGTGTTATAGACAATTGGAGTTCAAGTAATCAATTATCAAAATTCAACACAAGAATTTTACTCCACAAGGTATTTTATACAACTTTACTTCATTAATTTGTTTTTGGCAGTAGAATTTAGCTTTCTAATTTAGAGATCAATGGATGAATGATAACATGATTATTTTAATATAAAGAGATATTTAATGGTATTGGTAATGATATTGTTATGCAACGTTTTCAAAACATGAAAACATTCGAGGAATATTGTAATATGTTATATGAAAAACTTTATGGATTAATATATTAATGTTTTGTTCAATAAATTCTTGAGATTTTTAATTGTGACTTTGTTGTTTAAGGATGCCCCCGCTCATACAAATCTCTGGCTTCGTCCCTGTATACAAATGCAACAAATCACTCGCAATCAACTTATCGAAGAAAACATACATCACCATATGAAGTCAACAATATTCCTACAAAGTCTTTTACCGTCATTCTGAACCAAATGCCCGTCTTCAGTTCTGCTATGAAAACCAATGGTTCGTTCCATTCCACAAAATTCCCAGCTCAATTCAAAACAACTTGATGACATTTTTTTGAGCAGCCACTAATTCCATTTTTCACCTCTACAAACTTCGCTACAACGTAAATATTCATAAATTTCCAAACACAGCCTTCCAATTCAACCCTAAATTTGCCCAAATTACTAGTAACGATTACGATTGTCCCAAAATCAAGCAAACAAAATAGTTGAATCAATCATGTATTTGTAAAAGATAAAAGTTGGAGATCGTACGAAGAAATGTATGTACTGGTCGGGATCGAAGGAGGTGGAGTTGACGGCGTCGAGAGTGGCGTACTTGGACGAGGAGTTAGAGTTAAGAGACGACGGTGAAGGGTCAGGGGAGTAGAAGCTCGACAACAGATCCCTCATCCTCTTCACCTTGTCGTCCAGCGGCACGTCGTTCACATCCATTTCTACTTTTCCTCTTGTTCTTCTTCCTCAACCTTTAGTTTCTATGTGTGTATGTTGGTTGAATCTTGATCCGAGATTTGGCGTTACTGGAATGTAATCGGAATTTTGTTACAGGGATACAATTATGATTTTGTTAAACGACGACGTCGAGGTCAGCATCCGTAGTTTTAGACCTTTTGACTATCTGAACCCATGTTTTGTTTCATTGAACCCACCCTTGTAATGATTTTTTATCAGTTTTTATAACTCTTCTACAAATTGTTAAGAAACAACAAGTTCTATAATTATCTTCAAGAAATGCTTAGTGATTCTTTAAAAATTGAATCTCCATGGATTCTCTGTCACTTCATATTTTTAAGGTTGACAAGAAAATTGAGGTTAAATTGTGAGGTGACAAATAGTTCATGAAGAGTCAATTTTGAGAGAGGCTTCTTAGCATTGATTTGCTTTACTATGGCTTGAAGAAGATTAGAGAGAGGAATTACAATTACGACTTTTTCTTCTATGCTCTAACTTATCACGGTTATTTTGAACATTTAGACACAATCACCTCATAACAATCACAATTTTTTTTTTCTTTCTAAAACTAGTTGGAACACTAAGGAATCGATTTGAGTCCCGAGCCTCGTTCTTTGCGTATCTGTTTGGATATATCACTCGTTTAGATATAAGCAACATGATTTCATTCAAAACTATCACTAATTTTAAAATCATGTTACAAGTAAAATATTTGATCAATTTTAAAATCATGTTACAAGTAAAATATTTGATCATTGTTAGTTACCAAAATGAAGATGACTAAGTTGATTTGTTTTGTTATGTGAGTTTTTATGTTGTTGAGACAAAGCAATAGTGGAGGAGGATGACTCGAATCTAAGACATTGAGTGCACTAGTGAATTTTATTAACCACTTGAGCTGCAATTTATTATGTTTTATTTTGTAACTTAATAGAAAGGTTTTGTTAAATATCACTAACATGGCCCATGGCTACTTGCATGCCGGGTTATAGCAGAGCTGAGCCCAAATAGTAAAAAGTCAATTGTATATCTAAGCCCAGTAAGCCCATAATGTCTTATACAATATTTTAACACAAACGATACAAATAAACGACTGTTATGACATCATTTTTATACAATTTGTGTGTTGTATAAAGTGTATGTGTTCAATTGATTAATTTTGAAGTTGTCTTGACCTTGTTGGTTTAGACATTGACCATGTTCATTTGTTCATGTATAAAATAAGTTGCTTATCTTTTTCTTTTTTTTTGGTCAAAATAAGTTGCTTATCTTTCACACCAAGTAAAAGTTGTTTTACCTTCACAACCTTTTTCATTTGGAAAAACTAAAATAAAATAAAATATATTGTAGAGAAAGGACTTTACAAACGAGCAACAAGCAGATGCAACCATCGGAAAAATAAAAATGCCAACGAAGTTGCACCAAAGAAGCAACAACAAAAACTAATTATATGTGGGGATATTCCATTTTTGCTAAATAGACTCATTAGTAGCAGAATGAGCGACTTTCAAGTTAGTGGTGTGACAACCCGTTCCAAATATTACATTTTTATTAATTTTAAAAGCGTGAATTTACAAAAATGCTCTAGAGGTAAGGACTTTGACTTCCGTTGACCATCGGTTTGGGAGATGTGAGACTTATCCTTTTAGCATATCCTCATAGTACTCGTTGGTACGAATGCATAGGCGAAAGCCGTTTGCAAGTCCGGATTATAACGGTATAATTACGGACGTTCAAAATTGGTTATTCAAGATTTAGTTTTAATTAAATTAAATCCCCACTTTGTGGGGTGAAGCCCAATCAAAAATGAGGAAAGAAGAAGAGGAAAAAAGAAAAGAAAAGGGAATAGCCTTCCCGTCGACCCACACCCACCGCGAGCTCCCATTTTCCAAGGCTGATTCCGGCCAACTCTGGTGGAGTTTTTCGACGCCACCACCACCATATTGAAACTCTCATTCCCCTCTACAAAACTCACCAAGAACCACATTGATTAACCATGGTATATAGTGGTTGGAGGCCACAAAAGTCGACAAAAATCAACAATGCTCCAGCCACTCTTTTCGATTTTCCAGCAAATCGGCAAAGCGATGGCAAATGCCACCACTTGGGCTTTGTAGCCCATCATGCCAGGAGCAAAACCCAACCAACCTTGACCCCGTTGGACCACTGTAGAAGACGAACCAACACCGTGGAGCTTTAGGCACCCGCCGACTTTGTGGGAAAAATTGATCATCTTCCGTCCACTTTTGGACTTCATGGCAGGTATGAAAGTTGCTCCACTCACTGAGATCTTCATTTCTGTGAATTTTGAGAATTTTTGAAAATAGTTGGATTTTCCGGCGAGTCGGGGCGGCAGACCGCCACCCACGGCGGCGCGTGGCTAGTGGGCCGCCAATGCTACTTTTAGTCTATGTTGAATGTCTTGAATTCAGTTTTGATATTTGAATGACGTAGGTTGATTGTTGGAACCTAAATTCGTTACAATACATTACTTGATAAAAATGTGAATCGACGATCCGACCGTTAGATCGTCACCAAACTTGGATACATTATAATACGTAATAT
The DNA here is from genome assembly GCF_041283825.1 of Pyrus communis. NCBI lineage: Eukaryota > Viridiplantae > Streptophyta > Magnoliopsida > Rosales > Rosaceae > Pyrus > Pyrus communis. The sequence continues at coordinate 18,254,746 of NC_142565.1, forward strand.
TTTAAGATCATAGGAATTTATGGATAAGGAATCCGACGTACGGATCTTCCCAAATTGGATTTGTAAGTTAGTAAAATAAATGTTAACCACCATTTGGTTTTGGGCAACTGGTGGAGATCCGACCGTTGGATCGTAATGAAATTTTTATGTTATTCTAGAAGCATATTGTGTATCTTTGGGAGTTGCGGATTGGGAATCTGATATGCAGATCTTCCAGGTCGAGCTATATAGGGTGTAGACCCTACCGTCGATCTTTGATCGACGGTTGACTTGTGGTCAATGGGTCTTGAACTATTTTAGAACATTCTTAAGGATGTGTTTTACGTGAATTATGTATTCTATTGATAAGAGTTCTGAGATGTGATTAGATAATTGGTCACAGGCGCCAATCATTCGAGACGCCTTGATGCGTGCGCTAGAGAATCATAGCGTGGACTCCAGGTAAATGGATCTTTTCCTTCTTATCATATGTATATAATTGATAGTTCCACAAACGTATCTAAATTGATTTATGCATGTCACATGCAAATAATTAACGTGAACTACGAATGGCTTGATCCCTGTTTAAGGTACGTGGGCAGTCTAACGAGACGTTAGATGCAGCCATACAAGATGTGAGATTAAATAATTGAGACAATAGCTTTGTTTGGGGAATCGAACAATGTGAGGGACATTGGTGTAAAATGTGAGTTTTAACCTTATGTGTTGGTGGTTAAATGTCAGTTATAAATCAATGTATGAAGAATCGAGAAATTGAAGTAAGGAAATATAAGTAGTGATAGTTAATTAAACTAGTGTCTAGTTGAGCTTATCACCAATAATTATTCCCAAAACTAAGTAGTTTGGAAGTGGGGCGTTACAGATTATGCATTTCACGCTATGTTATATTATATATATTTGGAAACACTATGAAATGTTGGGTTTAGATTGTATCATGGCATATTCATACGTACATTACCTGAATCTAATTATTTTAAATGCTTTGAAGTGCTAAATGACGCTGCGGACGCTCATTTGAGATTCAAGTAAGTACACTTTGATGATAATGATGGTAGTGGGTACGATTGTGTTGAGATATATTAGAGCTCATAAACCTACACCCCGATGTTAGTGCTCCCACTCGTGGCCAGGGCCTAGCCTTCACGTGACCATTCACCTCCCGCACCACACGCTCACCTTGAATCCAAGGTAGGTGCCAGTCTGTCGTACAGACCACATTAGGTGGTTCCAACTCGTAGGTGAACTGCGATTCGTCACACAACCTTCACGTGATTGTAGCACTTAAGCGTACTTATTTACACCCAGCTTGTCGTACAGACCACTTTAGGTGGTTCCGACTCATGTGCCGATATACTTATTGATGAGCTATTGGCTAGCATGTTATTGCGTATTGATGAGCTATTGGCTAGCATGCTATTGAGCTATTGGTTAGCATGTTGATGAGCTATTGGCTAGCATGTTGATGAGCTATTGGCTAGCATGTTATTGCATATTGATGAGCTATTGGCTAGCATGTTATTGAGCTATTAACTAGCATGTTATTGCATATTGATGAGCTATTGGCTAGCATATTAATGAGCTATTGGCTAGCATGCTATTGAGCTATTGGCTAGCATGTTATTGCATATTGATGAGTTATTGGCTAGCATGTTGATGAGCTATTGGCTAGCATGTTATTGCATATTGATGAGCTATTGGCTAGCATGTTGATGAGCTATTGGCTAGCATGTTGATGAGCTATTGGCTAGCATGTCATTGCATATTGATAAGCTATTGGCTAGCATGTTATTGAGCTATTGACTAGCATTGATTGATGAGAGATGGATAAGTCATACAGGTCACTATACGTGACTCCGACTTATGTGCTAGCATTGATTGAGGAAATATGGGTGCAATCGTACATGTCACCATAGGTGACTTTCGACTTGCGTGCTAGTATGGATTATCAAACACATGATTATTTATGTTGCTAACGAGATGCTATGTCGTGGTATACTTTTGGATTTACTATTGTTATACATTTGATTTCATACTTATACGTAGTATGATTTTCTGGAAACTATTCAAGTTTTACGGCGAGGGGTTACTACCTTTGATAATGGAAATGATTTTGAAAGTCTTTGTTTTGACCACTCACACTTTCTATTTTTCACCCCTCCAGGTTCTAGTAGCATGGTTCCGTATCGACGAGGAAATGTGGCACTCCCAGTTCTGGTGGCTTATATTGATGGTATAATTATTATCTTTGTTCACTGCAATTGTCTTATGCTCTGTATCACGTGTGAAATGGGTCCATACCCGCTCACTGCGTAGTTGTGTATATAGGCACTTTTAAGTTTAAATTTATTCACATTTTATACACTATCACACTTTATGGCGTCGTCACCTTCCAGGTGTCGGCCAACACAGCTCGATTCGAGGTCCTAGTGGACATTTCGGGTCGGGGTGTGTCAAGTGGACTTAATGGAGTTGAAAACCACTTCATCGGGTTGACATGAGTTCTTGAATTTATATTTGTTCCACTCCATCCGTACATAATACACGATAGTGGGGTACAATGGTTGATGATAGTATGTACAAAAATGTATAGAAACAATAATCAATGTTGCGTGTAAAAATAGTAATCCGTGTTGCGTGCAAAAATATTATCAATAGCCTATGTAAAAACAATTGTTAATGGTCATTTTGCTAATAGATGCAAGTAAAATCAAAATCGAGATTCAGGAAACAAAGTAGCAAATTTTGAGTTTCAGGAATAAAATGGGATCAAAATTGAGTTTCAGAGACGAAAGTTGTGACTTTGAGTTTGAAGGAGAAAAGTAAGACTGAAATCAAGTTTTAGTGAGTGTTGCTAAAAATAAGCCAGCAGTTACAAGTAGTTGGTGGAAAAGTTGTCATTGATAGTCTCTTTGGTAACGAGACCTAATAACATACGACTCGTAAAAATAATTTTATTAGCAAATGGAAACGTTTGCTTGTTTTTTTATTTTGAATGAACGAATGACATTTTCTGCACTAAGGGAGTAGGAGTGTGGACTAGGCCTCATAATATACGAGCTATAATAATGTAATTCAAATTTGTCTTTAGTGAGAATAAAACCTAACATTTGCTTGTTATAAAAACATTAGAATAAGAAAGATAACATGTTTCCTCACTAAAAGAGAATATTGCTATTCCCTAAAATAAAATAATTGAAAACCAAATGTCTAACATCCCACATCATCCAGGGGAGTGGATCCTGTAAGCCTTATATGTGTATTCCCATCTCCACCTAGCACGAGGCCTTTTGGGAGCTCACTGGCTTTGGGTTCCGTAAGAACTCCGAAGTTAAGCGAGTTCGCATGAGAGCAATCCCAGGATAGGTGACCCATTGGGAAGTTCTCTTGTGAGTTCCCAGAAACAAAACCATGAGGGCGTGGTCCGGGGCCCAAAGCGAACAATATCATGCTACGGTGAAGTCGAGCTCGGGATGTGGTGGGGCCCGGGCCGGAATGTGACAATTTGGTATCAGAGACAATCCTTAGCCGGAAGTGTGCCGACGAGGATGTCGGGCCTCTAAGGGGGGTGGATTGTAACATCCCACATCGCCCAGGGGATTGGATCTTGTAAGCCTCATATGTATATTCCCATCTTTACCTAGCATGAGGCCTTTTGGAAGCTCATTGGCTTCAGGTTCCATCGGAACTCCGAAGTTAAGCGAGTCGAGCGCGAAAGCAATTCCATGATGGGTGACCCACCGGGAAGTTCTGCTCACGTGAGTTCCCAGAAACAAAACCGTGAGGGCGTGGTAAGGGCCCAAAGCGGACAATATCGTGCTACGGTGGAGTCGAGCCCGAGATGTGGTAGGGGCCCGGGCCGGTACGTGACAGAAAGTTCATGCCTTCTGTAATATTCAAACATAATGCCATGGTGCGTGCATCTACCTTTTTCCACCGTGTAACTAATGGCAAGGTGCGTTAGCAAAAATGGGTTGTCCTTGCACTATACATGTATATATTATGCTCCATTAGGCTGATATTTCAAGAGATCTTCCATACTCGCGATGATTTTCTTCCTTTTGCGTCAATTAATTTGCAACAAATTTAGTAACACAACTTAGATTCGGATTGAGGTCACTCAGCACTACAATTTGTTAGTATTTTTCTTCATTTGTAAATGAGAAATCTTAGTTCGAATCTCGTGGATGACAAATTTGATACCAAATTAAGTTGTCTATTGTGTAGTTTAGCCGAACTCTTTATCTCTTTAGTGTAAAAATATATCGTTGCACTCAAAAGATTCGGATTAAGAAATTTATTCCTTAGAAGGTGAAGTAAAGATCAATTTTCCATTTTGTTGGGTCTAGCCTATCCCCCTTACTCAATCCAAAAAGAACGTGAAGAATAATTTTCACCTACCCTTCTGCTAAGGGTAAGTAATTTTCATATGAGAAGAGATCATCTTCGGATCTCTTCCACCAAGACCATCGGATCAAGTAATCCAAGTTTTTAAAATTTCATCTAACGGCCCACTTGTTTTGACTTCTTAAAAGCTATAATAATTTTTTACAATTGGATGAAATTTCAAAGGCCCGATCACTTGTTATGGTGGTCTTGATGGAAGAGATCTGCTTTTCTTGTATATTAGTTGTCCTAATTTGATAACTAGAATTTTATTTACTAAGAGAGAAATATGTATGCACAAAGACAAATGAAAATTCGATTTGAATATGAAGTGCGTATTATAAGTGTCAGAATGGTCTAGTCTTGCGCACCACTAAATTTAGCACTCTTAAATGGAGTAGGATTCTTTCCCTTTCTAGTCTTATTTTTCTTTTCTTTTCTTTTATTTGAACGATTACGGTTAAGCCAAGTCAATGTTTTGTGTTAATTTTTTAATAGTGAATATGTGAGAGGAGGGAAGAGAATGGGATGAGAATAGGAGGGGAGCGGGATTCTCTCCTCTTTAAATCCTTCTCCTTCTTCTCTCCTCTTACAATTTTCTTTTTATCTTTCTTTTTTTCTACAAAAAAAGTCAATACAAGTTGTTTACGTGACTTAATCGTAACCATTTGAATACAAAAAAATGTCGTATTATAATTTTTTAATGTATTAGTTGTCCTCGCCATTGACATCAGCCATGACGCACCAAATTAGCATTTAGAACTTGTAATTATTAAAAAAAGGTCATTAATTTTATTATTGTCCACACCCACCCAACCCTCCCATCTCCTGCTATAAAAGCCCATTCCTACACCCTTCTAAACCTTCTTTCTCCTTCCATCTCATTTTGCTTATCTTTCTCCGTTGCGCGTTTGCCTTTCAGATAAGTCCTCATTCCCCTCTTTTCTCTCTCTAGATTTTCATTTCCGCTTGCTTCTCCTTCATTAGATCTGAAATCTCTGATCAGATTCTAGATTCAACTTTGGGGTTTTTTTGAGTTTCTTGAAAATCCAATTCGATTGGATTTGATTTGGGGGCTTGGAAATTCTGGGTTCGTAGAAATCTAAATCAATGGTCTAGTCTTTCTATGACATTATGTTTCGTATCCGTCTGCTCCACTCGTTCTCTGTTGTCCTCCTCTACTGGGTCGCGAATCATAAAGACACAAAGACAGTTTAAAACACAGTGATTAATAATTCAAAGTATGCATGCATAATATCATAAGCAATTAAATAAAAACTACATATTCATGCTAAGGCTCAAGGCATCGCCCTAGCAAACGGAAATTAGTTACGAACAATCATAAAACAAAAGAATTTTATTGAAATAGAAAAAATTATAGAAAACACCTTAAAAATATACTTCAAAAACTCTCTAGAATAGTGCGTGCGTTCCCTCCAATGTTGCCTAATGGCTAAAAAGCCTTATTTATACTACTCTTATTAAAATCCTCCTAGTAAAGGTGTAGACATCGAAATTTCAGTAAAACAAATGCTCACCAATGCATTAAAGTTTTGACGTGTCAAGGCATACATGGCATACGCCACGTGTTGTACAAATTGTACACATGGCGTGTGACTCAACAAAATAGGAAGAAATACCCTTGAAGGACTAAACAAGTTTTTCTTCTCATTTTGGGCAATGACAAGGCAAGTACATTTCAATCCATTGAGGATCAAAACAAGTTTTTCTTCTCATGTTGGGCAATGACAAGGCAAGCACACTTCAATCCATTACGGATCAAAGCAAGTTCTTCTCATTTTGGGCAATGACAAAGCATACACATTTCAAGTTTAAAATGGTGTTAAGTGGGAAATTAGGCCATAAGTTAGACCACTTCAAGTTTAAAATGGTATTAAGTGGGAAATTAGGCCATAAGTTACACCACTTCAATTTCAATATTGCATTAAGTGGGAAATTAGGCCATAAGTTACACCACTTCAATTTCAATATTGCATTAAGTGGGAAAATTAGGCAATGGTGCTTGGAAAGGAAAAATATATTTTGTGGTGGTGATTCATTCTCAAAGCCTATAAATAGGCTTCTCCATCAAGGTATCAAGCATCAACCAATTCACAAATACATTTCTCTACTCCCAAATTGGAAGAGAATTCCCCAAATCCTTGAAGCCTTGAAACTCCAAAGCTTCCAACCATCCAAATTCCCAAAAAAAGCCAACACACACCATCAACCAATTCACAAATACATTTCTCTACTCCCAAATTGGAAGAGAACTCCCCAAATCCTTGAAGCTTTGAAACTCTAAAGCTTTCAAGCAAATCCCGAAGGATCAAGAAAGCTCTCTTCGTTTCTTTGTTAAATCCTCTTTCAAGATCAAGCCCCGACGGCCCTTGAAGAAAGTGTTCATCGTTCATCCTAAGATCAAGCCCCAACGGCCCCTTGGATCAACAGCACAAACAAATCCACACATCCAATCGTTCTTCAAGATTAAGCCCAAAAGCCCTTGAAGATCCGCTCATCCATCAACCTTCAAGATCAAGCCCAAAAGCCCTTGAAGAAATCCACACAACCATTATTCAAGATCAAGCCCCGACGGCCCTTGAAGAAAGTGTTCATCGTTCATCCTAAGATCAAGCCCCAACGGCCCCTTGGATCAACAGCACAAACAAATCCACACGTCCAATCGTTCTTCAAGACTAAGCCCAAAAGCCCTTGAAGATCTGCTCATCCATCAACCTTCAAGATCAAGCCCAAAAGCCCTTGAAGAAATCCATACACCCATTCTTCAAGATCAAGCCCAACGCCCCTTGAAGATCCGTTCATCAACTGTTCATCCTTAGATCAAGCCCCGACGGCCCTTTGGATCAACAACTCATCCACAAACTTACACTCTACGAAGATAGAATCAGAGGACCAAATTTGAGAGAGATCGTAACCCCAAAATCATAAACACAAAAATATTATTTTGTACACGTTATTCTGGTTTCTTGTTTCAAGGAATCTTTCGTGTTCACAAAAGGGTCTTAGAATAAAACTAGGAAACCTAATAAATGGAAATAAAATAGGAAATATAATCCTAAATTAACTTGGTAAATTCGCCCAAAAATTTGCACAGCCACGTTTTGGACCCAAATCAGCTCCAAAACTGGCCAAACTAGCTCGATCCAAAGCTTGGACTATTCTGAACACTTCTCCAGAAGGCCATGAACACATCTGAAATCATCTTGGGCTCCAAAAACGCAGTTTAAGCCCAAAAATGTCACTTTTCAGCAATGCGCACTGCTCCTTTATTAAATTGCCAGAAAATAACCGTTTGGTAGAAAAATCCCAAATTTTGATATGAATAAGCCAAGAGACACACGAACATCTCCAATTCGAATCGCTCCAAAATTTATCCATTTGATCATATTTTACTACAGAGGAAGTCGAATGTCCTACATTGAGAATATAAAGCAAAGTATCAAAATTCTACCAAAATAATTACCAAATTATACTAAGATTAGGGTAAAATATATAATATAATATTGACTCATCAAGGACAAACAAAGAGCTTAGGGCAAGATTTCACCTTGTCCAGCAAGGTTGAACTTCTTGCAGTCGCTTCTCTTTGAGATTACAATGATTGTATGCTTGAAAAGTAATGGCTAGTAAACAAGTTTACACAAGGGGATCGATACTACAGAAGTAGCAAAGCTTTAAACTAGAGAAAGGTAGACTTTTTGGGGAGACTATCGCTAAAGAGATCAGAGATCTGGGCTGACTACAGCTTTGGGTTTGCAAATTTGGCTTAAGAGCAGAGTTTGTAAGTTTGTTTGTTTGTTTGATTGGTTGAGTGTCCTTGTCTCTGTTAACTCTTTCTTCTTTTATAGGCACCTTAGCCCGACTTGCAGTGACTTGGTTCTTGCCCGAAAGTATTTGGAAGGTAGCGAGTCATCAACCATTTTACTTGAATGCCACTAGAAAGTGCTTTTTGGCTAATAGTAGGTTAGTCTCGATCACTTGTCACTTTAGTAGGCAAGCAAGTGGTTGCTTACTTGGTTGAGAATGCTTCATTTTGCTCTTGGGCTTCGTGCTGAGCTTCGGGCAAATCCTCTTCAATTGGTATCTTTGGGCTTTGTATCCCTCAAGCCCACTGTTCAAATATTAACCCAAACACGTACAATGGCGAATTGATTGTATTTTCCTCTAGGGAGCAAGATGAAGTCTGCATTCCAATATTAGCTTTAGGTGGCGGATGATGGTGACGAATGTTAGAAAAATCTTGTCAGATAAAATATATCCGACACATCATTTAATTAGTGGCGGATATTAGAAAAATCATGTCGGTTATATCCAACATAAAGTCTTGGCGGATATTTAATGGCGGATATCATAAAAATATTGTCGGTTATAACCGACAATATTTTGAATCTTTTTTTTATTTTTAATATTTTTGAAGTTTCTGCCGGTTTTTAAGTTAATTGTGGCGGTTACAACCTTCAGAAAATGACTATTTTATTATTTTACTTTCTGGCGGTTATTATTCTAGTATTTTGGTGGTTATAACCGACATAAATGAAAATTTTATTATTTTAATATGTTATATTGATTAAAAATAAATAAATACATACATATTTTAAATATTTTTTTTTCACTCATGACCCTAAAATCTAATGAACCCAATTCCCATAAGCCATAAATTTTCTAAGAGAATAATAACAACAAACTACAATATGAAGCTCTATCATTTTTGTAATAAGGATTATGCTCCCTCACAGGCAAACAACAAGATACAAAGAAATTCAAACAATTTTTTTCAATACGTCACAAAGCACATTGTCTGGCACAGAAACAATTTTTTTAAAATGTTATATTGATTAAAAATACATAAATAAACACATGTTTTAAATTTTTTTTTCACTCATGGCCCTGTAGGATATAACCAATACGAACAAAGCAAAATTTTGGATGGCCGCCAGAATAATCTCTGAATTTTTTTTTTTTTGCGATTTTTTACACATGTTATCTCAGAGTATATACAAACATATCTGATGGTTGGATCGTTGAAACTAGTTTCGTAGAATTCATATCCTATCAAATTGATAGATTTAACAAACACTTAAGAGTTAATGTTATACTTCCATTTTGTGGTATCCACTAGTGTAAATATTTTAAATTGAAGATCAAATTTATTCATTGCATTCTTATAGGGTCGAGGAGTGTAGCTGTAAAAAATGATTAAAATCGGAGCTAAAATAAACCGTTAAATTGTGATTTTTCGTTTATAACCGTCGATAACTTTTGTTCCGTTACGTAATCTCTGAATGTTTGTTTTTTACGATTTTTTACGTATGCAACTCGGATTGTGTACAAATAAGTTTGACGGTTGGATCATTGAAAAAAGTTTCGTAGAATGCATATGGTGTCAAAATGGTAAATTAAACAAACACTTAAGAGTTAATATTATGCTTCCATTAAGTATAAAATAAGATTTTATGGTATCCACTAGTGTAAATATTTTAAATTGAAGATTGAATTCATTCAATGCATTCTTATAAGGTCGAGGAGTGGATGTAAAAAATCATCAAAATCGGAGCTAAAATAACTGTTAAATTGTAATTTTTCGTTTATAACCGTCGAAAACTTTTGTTATGTTACCTAATCTCTGAATGTTAATTTTTTGTGATTTTTTACGTATGCAATCTCAGAGTGTGTACAAATAAGTTTGACGGTTGGATCGTTGAAAAAAGTTTTGTAGGATGCATAATGCGTCAAAACGGTAGATTAAACAAACACTTAGAGTTAATATTATACTTCCATTAAGTATAAAATCAGATTTTGTGGTATCCACTAGTGTAAATATTTTAAATTGAAGATCAAATTTATTCATTGCATTCTTATAGGGTCGAGGAGTGTTTTTTGTAAAAAATTATTAAAATCGGAGCTAAAATAACCATTAAATTGTGATTTTTTGTTTATAACCGTCGAAAACTTTTGTTTTGTTACCTAATCTATGAATGTTTGTTTTTTATAATTTTTTACATCTGCAATTTCGAAGTGTGTACAAATAAGTTTAACAATTGGATTGTTGAAAAAAATTTTCATAGAATGCATATCGCGTCAAAAACTAGATTAAACAAACACTTAGAGTTAATATTATACTTCCATTAAGTATAAAATAATCCACTAGTATAAATATTTTAAATTGAAGATCAAATTCATTCAATGCATTCTTATAGGGTCGAGGAGTGTAGCTGTAAAAAATCATCAAAATCGGAGCTAAAATAACCGTTAAATTGTGATTTTTCGTTTATAATCGTCGAAAACTTTTGTTTTGTTACCTAATATCTGAATGTTTGTTTTTTGTGATTTTTTACGTATGCGATCTCCGAGTGTGTACAAATAAGTTTGACTGTTGGATCGTTGAAAAAAGTTTCGTAGGATGCATATTGCGTCAAAACGGTAGATTAAGCAAACAATTAGACTTAATATTATACTTCCATTAAGTATAAAATAAGATTTTGTGGTATCCACTAGTGTAAATATTTTAAATTGAAGATCAAATTTATTCATTGCATTCTTATTTATTCATTGTATCCACTAGTGTAAATATTTTAAATTGAAGATCAAATATTTTAAAAAAATCATTAAAATCGGAGCTAAAATAACCGTTAAATTGTGATTTTTCGTTTATAATCGTCGAAAACTTTTGTTTTGTTACCTAATCTATGAATGTTTGTTTTTTATGAATTTTTACGTATGCAATCTCGGAGTGTGTACAAATAAGTTTGACGGTTGGATCGTTAAAAAAAGTTTCGTAAAATGCATATGGCGTCAAAATGGTAGATTAAACAAACATTTAGAGTTAATATTATACCATCGTAGCACGATATTGTCCGCTTTGGGCTCTCAGCACACCCTCACGGTTTTGTTTATGGGAACTCACACGAGAACTTCCCAATGGGTCACCCATATGGGAGTGCTCTAGCCCATTTCTCGCTTAACTTCGGAGTTCCTACGGAACCCGAAGCCAGTGAGCTCCCAAAAGGCCTCGTGCTAGGTAGAGATGGGAATATACATATAAGGATCACTCCCCTGGGCGATGTGGGATGTCACAATCCACCCCCCTTAGGGGCCCGACGTCCTCGTCGGCACACCACGGCCAGGGTTAGGCTCTGATACCAAATGTCACATCCCGAACCGGGTGGGACCACTTTCCGAGCTCGTTCTACCATCGTAGCACGATATTGTCCGCTTTGGGCTCTCAGCACACCCTCACGGTTTTGTTTCTAGGAACTCACACGAGAACTTCCCAGTGGGTCACCCATCATGGGAGTGCTCTAGCCCATTTCTCGCTTAACTTCGGAGTTCCTAAGGAACCCGAAGCCAGTGAGCTCCTAAAAGGCCTCGTGCTAGGTAGAGATGGGAATATACATATAAGGATCACTCCCCTGGGCGATGTGGGATGTCACAGTATCTACTAGTGTAAATATTTTAAATTGAAGATCAAATTTTTTCATTGCATTCTTATAGGGTCGAGGAGTGTTGCTGTAAAAAATCATTAAAATCGGAGCTAAAATAACCGTTAAATTGTGATTTTTTGTTTATAACCGTCGAAAACTTTTGTTCTGTTACCTAATCTCTGAATATTTTTTTTTTGCGATTTTTTACATATGCGATCTTATAGTATTTACAAACAAGTTTGACGGTTAGATCATTGAAACTAGTTTCGTAGAATACATATCTCCGTTAAATTTGCCTAAATTTTGTAGTGGGAAAAGTAATTTGTGCTAAATTTTTATTTATGTTTTTCAAGTATTGATTAGACAATATTTAGTTTGTGTGATGACATTTTCTTTGTACAATTCTCTTTTTGTTTCTTTATCGCATATTTTACATGGATTATTATCTATTAAACCAAAAGTGTAAAAATTATCTATTAAACCAAACAATTATTTATTTAATTTTTAAAAACGTATTCTATTTAAATACATATTATTTATTTATTTATTAAACCAAACAATTATTGTTTTATTTTTTAAAATCGTAAAACAAAATTTTGGGGGGAATTTAAAAATTTCGGAGGGAATTTTGCAGCCATTTTGTTTCTGTCGGTTAAGACCGACAGCTTAACCCACAGTAATGAAACTTTTATGTTCGTTTTTATTAAAAAGGATGTTTCTGTCGGTTTTAACTGACAATAATGACAATATTCCAAAATAAAAACCCTCCACCTCTTTCCTTACGCCGATGCTTCTCCCTTCCCCCTTTTCTCTTCTCCTCATTTCCTTCTCCTTCTTGGTTCAATCACCATGGATGAACAAGGCAGAAGCTATGCAAGCCCTTGAGCACAAAGACAAGCAAAGCGCTGTAAGTCCTTCCACATGCTTCCACCTATGATTTAATTCATGTTATTCTTCCTGTAAAAACTCCCCCCCCCCCCCCCCCGCCCCCAACCCCTGTTATTCTTCCTGTAGAAACTCCCCCCCCTCCACACACATGCATTTGTAAATTTGTTTAAGTTGGGTTTTCATCCATTGTCCATATATGAAAGAACAAGTTGAAGAAATGAGAATTCCCCATTTGTTCAAATGCCCAATCAGTGTGGACTTGTTCAAAGATCCAGTCACTCTCTGCACAGGCCAAACCTACAACAAGTCGAGCATCGAAAAATGGCTTTCCTCAGGTAATCTCTCATGTCCTGTCACAATGCATAAGCTTCACGATCCATCCATGGTGACAAATCATACTCTTCACCATTCCATCAATCAGTGGCCGGAGATGGTCAACCAATTTGATCCTCATTGCTTTGTATTTTCAGGATGAACTGTAGGAAGTGAAGAATATGGTGTACCTTATTAGCTCAATCTGGTTTGCAGCTGCAGAATCTGGTTCAAGCATGTTGGGTCATTTCAATCAAACACCATGTGGAAGACACATAGTTTTTGGAGAAAATGATGATCGAAAGCCTTGACTTCTTGATTGCTTTTACCAGGGCAGTTCCAATTTCGTATCCTCTCTCAAGTCTGTAATCTATGTATGCATCAATTTTCTTGCGTAGTAAAGCATCATGAAGATGGCTGGTAAAAGTACAGCGGGTGTCTTCACCTCTAAAACTAATAAACACATCATACTTTTCTTGAAGAGTTGGGGCATCATCATCATCAACAGCAGGAACAGCACCATCAGCACCACCACCAGAAGAAGAATCCTGTTGATTTTTCTGATTTGAATTGTAATACTTCAAAATTTCATATCTTCAGGCCTTACGGGAAGGCTTTGATATATACACCAAAACAACAACTTTACACATTAAACTACAAACTAACAGCACACACACATGCAATCTGTAAGAGACAGCATGCACACACATGCCGCAGCACCACCTATACACCTTTACACATTAAACTACAAACTAACAGCACACACACATGCAATCTGTAAGAGACAACATGCACACACATGCCTTTCCCTGCTGTCTATGAGTCAGCAACCACATGCACATTCCTTTCCAGAGTGCACACCCTTGCTGTCTTTCCTTTACCCATGCTTGCCGTGCTGTATGTTTGCTGTGCTGTCTGTAAGTGACAGCACCGTGCTGTCCTTCTTCCAATACTCCCCCTCAAGCTGGATCTAGTAGGTTGATGGATCCAAGCTTGGAGAGGAGTCTTTGAAACTGATGAGAAGCCAAAGGTTTGGTGAATATATCAGCCAGCTGATCGAAGCTTTTTACATAATGTGTCTGAATCACCTGCGACTGTACTTGTTCACGGACATAGTGACAGTCGACTTCAATATGCTTCGTCTTCTCGTGAAAGACTGGGTTTGATGCTATGTGCATGGCAGCCTGGTTGTCACAAAATAAGGTCATTGGTTGAGCTGTGAACACACCTAAGTCACATAAAAGTCCTTTTAGCCATATCAGCTCACACGCGGTTGAGGCCATTGCACGATATTCAGCTTCGGCACTTGATCTTGCGATGACAGTTTGTTTCTTGCTCTTCCACGTGACCAGGTTTCCACCAACAAAGGTACAATAACCAGTGGTGGACTTGCGATCGATTGCGTTTCCTGCCCAATCAGCATCACAGTACCCCATGATTTGAGTGTTGTCATTCTTTGCCATGAGGATGCCACGACCAACCGATCCTTTTAAGTAACGTAAGATTCTTTTGACAAGGTTCAGATGCTCGATGGTGGGAGAGTGCATGAACTGACTGGCAATACTTACTGAATGTGAGATGTCTGGTCTGGTGATCGTTAGGTAGATCAGCTTGCCGACAAACCTCTGATATAAGCTGATATCCGAGAGTGGCGTGCCTCCCAAGTCAAGCTTGAGCTTGCTATCAAGAGGGGTAAGTGCAGGCTTGGCATCACTCATATTGGCATCTTTAAGTAGGTCCATGACGTACTTTCGTTAATTAAGAAATAGTCCCTTGTAAGAAGATGCCGTTTCGATTCCAAGAAAATACTTCAACACCCCAAGATCTTTAACCGCAAATTGTTGTTGAAGTGACTGTTTGAGTGTGGTGATTTCAGCAGCATTATCACCTGTAATTATTAAGTCATCCACATATATCAACACAACTAATTTGCTTGCAGCTCTTGTGCGAACAAATAATGATGAATCTGCATTACTCCTTTTGAAACCAATGTTATGAAGAACGGTACTTAGTTTTGCATACCAAGCACGTGGTGATTGCTTCAGTCCATAAATTGACTTATGTAACTTACACACCAAATTAGGCTCTTGGCTTTGAGGGTGCCCTGGTGGCAATCTCATATAGACTTCTTCTTCAAGATCACCATGTAGAAAGGCGTTCTTCACGTCCATTTGATACATAGACCAACCTTTATTGACGGCAACAGACAATAGAACCCTTACTGAGTTCATTTTTGCAACAGGAGCAAATGTTTCCTTGTAATCCACCTCAAATGTTTGAGTGAATCCTCGAGCCACCAGCCTGGCTTTATGCCTCTCAATCGAACCATCAGAATTAAACTTGATCTTATAGATCCACTTACAGCCCACTGCCTTTTTTCCTTGTGGAAGTTTGGTGATGCTCCAGGTTTTGTGTTGGTCTAGTGCTTTGAGTTCATCTCTCATTGCTTCTTTCCACACATCTTGATTATTAGCCTCATAAAAGTTTTGAGGCTCACTGTGACTTGAAATGTTGTTGAGAAAGGCAGCATGAGATGGAGTTACCTTTTGATACGACACGCAATTTGAAATTGGATGCCTCGGTTTATATGTGACAAAATCTTGAAACCTTGTGGGAGGTTGTCTATCACGCCGAGGATTGCGTCGAGGTACTAGGAGGTTTGTTTCATCCTCGTTCAAATTGTCATCCACACCTTGAGGATTTTCTATGTTGCCGTTGTCATCATCATGCACCGAGTCATCATCATGCACAGAATTATCAGGATGAGTACCTTCATTATTGACTTCAATGGGAGGTGTAGAAGTACAGATTCTTGGTAGAGGATTTAGGTCTAAGATGCACTCCCCCTGACTTGTGGCTTCATGTGATTTGCTGAAAAAAGGGTTAGCTTCATGGAATCGTACATCTTTAGATACAATTATTTTTCTTAGTTGAGGATCATAGCACTTATATCCTTTTTGTGTTGATGAATAACCAAGAAAAATACATTTGAGAGCTCTAGGGTCCAACTTATCTCGATGGTGTGACTGTATATGAACAAAACAGACACAGCCAAAGACTCTAAGATGTGAAAGGTCGATTTTTCTTCCTTTCATGACTTCAAGTGGAGATTTAAACCCCAAGACTCGGCTAGGAAGTCTATTGATGATGTACACAGCCGCCATGACTCCTTGTGACCAAAATCTCTTTGGTACGTTCATTTGTAACATTAATGCTCTCGTTTTTTCCAGAATGTCACGATTTTTCCTTTCAGCTACACCATTTTGTTGAGGTGTGCCGACACAACTTGTTTGATGCATGATACCATGCTTGCTCAAATATAATGACATGATATGGGACATATATTCGGTGCCATTGTCAGATCTTAAGGTTTGAATTTGAGAGGAAAAATGGTTCTTAACAAGATTGTGAAAATCCTTAAAAACTTCAATCACTTCACTCTTAGACTTTAAAAGGTACAACCATGTGGCTCTAGAGAAATCATCGACAAAAGTTACATAATACTTATAACCATCAAAAGATTCAAACGTTGGTCCCCATACATCTGAGTGAACTAGTTCGAAAACTTTACTAGTCCTAGATAAGGATGAGGTAAAAGGCAATCTGGTGGCTTTAGACAAATGACATGTTTCACACGAAATTAAATCATTACCTAAGTTTGGAAACAAGGAAGACAAAACAGGTTGGGAAGGATGAGCTAAACGTTGATGCCACAATTGACTATCTTGGGATGGACTGGACTTGGCTTGAAATCCTCTGGGACTGTTTTTTGATATGTAATAGAGGCCATCAAGGTAAAACCCTTCACCAATCGTCTTCTTGGTGAGGCAATCCTGAAAAATGACATTGTGAGGAGAGAAAATGGCCAAACAATTTAAGGTATTGGTGATTTTTCCCACAGATAGAAGTTGAAATGGAAAAGAAGGAACAAATAAGGCTACTGACTCAATTTTGTCCGATATTAAGTTGATATTTCCCTTCCCTAAAACCTTAGATCTCTCACCATTGGCAGTTGAGACTTGAGACGGTTTTGAAAATTTTTCAAACTTGTGAAACTTAGAAACATGGTTGGTCATATGATCTGTGGCACCCGAATCAATAATCCATAAATCATGCATCATATTTACATTAAGAGCAGTTTTAAAAGCAGTCATGATACCTTGCATGTCATCTTGGGCCATGTGTTGTGTTTCTGTCAGAAATCCAGCAAACTTGCCTAGCAAAGCTATTGAACTTCCATCTTCAAAGCCGACCGTTTGGTCACTCTTAATCCTTTCTTTCTTGCTTTGAAGATACACTGCAAACTCATTTATGAGTGCAGCTGGATTTGCAGTGAAGCTCTTGAGTGCATCAGACCTATGAGAGGTTGAGGTAGTTGCATTGTTGGCTCTATGTGGTGCACGGTTCAGTCTTTGTGAGCCCTTGTTATCCTTCATGAACTCTGGCTTTAATTCTGGATGTAAAATCCAGCATGTCTCCTTAACGTGACCAGTATAGTTGCAGTGTTAGCACTTTAAGTGTGGATTCTTCACTTTGTATTTTCTTTCGTTGGCTAGATAAGCCCTTGCTTCAGTTACACTGGTCTTTGTGCCAGTGTTCATGACTTTCCTTCGTACTTCTTCACGTTGGATTGTTGCACATACGCTGGTGAAGGAAGGTAGTTCGGGGTTCATGAGTATGTGGCTTCGTAGGTCTTCGTATCCTGGATCGAGACTTGACAAGAGTTGGAATATCTTGTCTTCTTCTGCCCTTTTTAGTAGTAAAGACGCCTCAGTTGTGTGAGGCCGATACATTTCCAGCTCATTCCACATGCTCTTCATGCTGCCTAGAAGTTGAACAAAGGGCTTTCCTTCTTGTTGTATGTTGGAAATGTTCTTCTTCAATTGAAACACACGTGCAGCATTGTTCTGGCTGCCATACATTTCCTTGACTGTCTGCCATAGTTTGAATGATGATTCAGAATAACTGAATATTTCAGCTAGTTTACGGTCCATGGAATTTAGGAGCCATGACATAACTAGCTGATCCTTGCAAAGCCAGATTTCATAAGTTGGTGAAGAAACATCAGGAACTTCGATGCTTCCATTTATGAACCCTAGCTTAGACCTTCCACCTAGGGCAAGACTCACTGCTCTTGACCAAGGTAAGTAATTAAACTCATTTAACAAGACCGAGCTTAATCTTTGATTTGGATTGACATCCACCTCAGACACGGTTGAGGAGGAAGGTATCTGGGAATCTCCAAACGAATAAGAATTCTCTTCCGCCATATAAAGACCTATAAGAATAAAGAAAGAATTTTTCTTCCTTTTTTTTTTCTTCCTTTTTTTTTTTTCCTTTTTTATTTTATATATATATATATATATATATATATATAAACAAATTCACCAATCCACCAGCAAACCACCAGCAAACCCAATCAAAAGACTTTATTGCTTCAATTGCTTCTTCTGCTCTATCCTGTTGCTTTCGGAAAGAGGAGGAACAAGACCCACACTCTGTGTGCAGTGCGGCCGCCTCTCCAGTGGGTCTCCAATCAAACACTTGGCGACAAAGTCCCTGCCTTGCTGCGAGAGAGAGCTTGGTATCTCCGGTGCATCGCCGGAAAACCCGATTCGGTACAGCGCCGATACCGGGTCGCAAACGTCGGATACCACAGTCTGAGTATTACAGAGACACTGTTGCTATTGGAGCTTTCTCTGCAGAAGCAGCAAGCTGTGCAGAGGCAGCAGCAAGAAGCTGCGCACAGGCAGCAGTAAGAGGCTTTGCAGAGACAGGTTATTTTCATACCATGTTGATTTTTCTGATTTGAATTGTAATACTTCAAAATTTCATATCTTCAGGCCTTACGGGAAGGCTTTGATATATACACCGCAACAACAACTTTACACATTAAACTACAAACTAACAGCACACACACATGCAATCTGTAAGAGACAGCATGCACACACATGCCGCAACACCACCTATACACCTTTACACATTAAACTACAAACTAATAGCACACACACATGCAATCTGTAAGAGACAACATGCACACACATGCCTTTCCCTGCTGTCCATGAGTCAGCAACCACATGCACATTCCTTTCCAGAGTGCACACCCTTGCTGTCTTTCCTTTACCCATGCTTGCCGTGCTGTATGTTTGCTGTGCTGTCTGTAAGTGACAGCACCGTGTTGTCCTTCTTCCAATAAATACGAAGAAGAAAACGTAAAACAGAGTTTACCATAGAAGAATTAGAACCGCTCCAGGGAATACAAAATTAAAAATTAGGACAGACAAGGAGTCGTCACTTTCACTTTCAACGAGAAGGAGAAGAAGAAGGGATAATGCCGTCAAGACCTTTTTATATTTTTTTTATTATTAATCTATTTGCTGTCGGTTTTATCCGACAGTGAATAGTCTTATTTATTATTAATATATTTCCTGTCGGTTATAACCGACATAAGTGCTGGCGGTTTTGCATATTTTCTGTCGGTTTTATCTGACAGAAAATGCTATTATTTATTAATTATTAATTTATTCTTTGTCGGTTATATCCGACACAATTTCTGTCGGTTTTAGAGTATTTTCTGTTGGAAAATTCATTTCCTGACGCTGACAATTCTGTTACTTATTATATCTGACACTGCATTCATTTTCTGTCGGATTTTGCTTAAAATCCGTCAGTAATATACGTTTTTTGTCGGTTTTTGAACCGCGAGTTATAGATAATTTTGTAGTAGTGATTGCCATTTTGAGGCATTTTGTCAATCACCTTGCCGCTCCATGCTTAAGGAGAACATCAAAGGAGAATTAGACAATTTCATGTTCAACAGTGGTGAGGTGACAATTGCATAAACTCGACCAACCCTACGAGGAATCTCTCGTATATAATCAAATTGTCTTAAATATTCCATACAATACCACTTATTTTTGAATATTAGTTTTCCTAAAAACCATGAACTCCGCATTTGCAAATGAAGGGGAAAAAACTTGAGTGCAAAGAAAGGGGCATGAAGACCGTTTCTTGGTGAATTTTGTATAAGGCAATCGGACATCGCTCTCAATCCCATGCCAGAACAGTATCAACCATTTGTAACTGACATTTCCCATTTGTCAGGTGTAGTTATATTGCCTAAAATAAGCTGTCAAACTCCTAATCAATATATTTTCTCGTCTATCTCCTCCTCCATCCACCCAATCAAATCACGAACAAACTCGAAAACATAGAGGAAACTAAAACAGAAAGATAATCATAACGATGAATTAAAGATTATGGCCTCGAAGCTTGTTGCAGTGTTTCTCATGTTTGTGGTTGTTCTTGCAGCAATCCATGTTTGCAAGGCCGAGGCCAATGACGATGAATTCAACGAGTGCTTTGACAAGAGATGGAAAGGTCCAGCGGTCACACTTTCTGTGAGATGAGGTGTGACACCGAATGTGGAAACAAAGAGAGTGCTGGTAAGTTTAAAAGTTTTAGGAACATATTAATCATATGGGGTAGTGTTTTATGTAGCTATGTTTTCAGATAAATGCTTATATTTTCAAATCCTAAATTCAGACTACACGTTGAAGTGAGAAACAACTTGATCAATGGTCCATATTCAGTCTTAGGACAACATAAGTATCTTATATATGTTCCTAACTACTGGCTTTGTATTGTGCTGTAGAAAAGCTGAAAATATCAAAGTTTTAGGCTAAGGAATATATAGCTAATCAGCAAGTACCTTCGCCTCCTCAGAGGAAGAGCGATATGAAAAAAATTAGTTGATGAGTTTTCATGGATCTTTTAATGCACTGGTATTGCTTTTATCTGTGGAGAAGTTTTCATATATACAATTTCCATGCATGGGTTGTAAGAATTATTGTGAGTATCGATATCTTTGTCAATTAATTCACTTGATCATTTGATTGATCTGCCAGTCCTAATATAGTATTAACTTTGATTGACCAATTATGTACATAATTCCTATTTGGTAAACTTACTACGGTGGGATATATAATATATTATTGCGATTATGAGTATCGATCTCTCATTTAATAATAGATTTGGTTGAGAGATATCCTAGCAATTATATAAGGATAGTCACTACTCTCACAACGTACATTCAGAAGAATGAAACTCAAAGGAATTGACGGGGCCCACACAATCGGTGGAGCATGTGGATAGATAATTGAGCATGCCATGACGTTGTTAGGATCTAGGCCTTTATTGCCCTGTGTACACATTTTATTATGAGCAAGCCCTATCGTTGCTGGAACTCTTCAATTTGTAGAGAGTAGAAGACTCTTTTTGCCATCCGAAATAGTCACGTCTTCTGTATTTTACAGATAAGTTTAATACAATTAGTTCATCTCTATTTTATATTGATTCGATTCATTATATTTATGGTCCTAATGATCTTCTTGTTGTGCCTTTTAGAATATCTCTTACATAGGGTACCATTTCGCAAGATATAATATATCATAATTTTTTTTAATCAACTTTTGTTTTTTGTAAACATAAACTCCAATCTTTAAATTTAATTGGATGAAAACAAAATTGTGAATTTAATCTTTAATTTGTTTGAAGTTAACTCACTGGGATCAGGTAAAAGATTTTTGTTTTTCTTAGAGAGACACGCCCCATTTGTAATGGAACCCAGGTATAATTATTTTTCTCCATTAATCAAATCTAATTTCTTTATAAATAAATGAAGGAGAGATGCAAGTGATTGCTTGGTGGATGAAATTTTTCTCTTCCACTCACCGCATTAAGGGTTCAAAGTTCAAAAAATAAAAATAAAAATCAAGGAGAGTTAACTAGAAGTTCACTAAAGATAAAAGAGAGTCCTTTAACAGCCAGCCAACGATAACGAAACCAGTTGAACAACAAAAAGAGAGATGAAAGATGGACATATGGATGGATAATTCTTATATCATCCAAAGATCCAAGTAACGTATTCTTTTATTTATTTCTCATCCTTACTGATATTCCATGAAGGGACGCACAATACAACATAAAAGAGAAACCCTAATCGCAATGAACCATGCATGTGCAAAATATTTCACCAGACACGCCGGGGGCATTTTCTCATTTTGACGAGCTGCTGAGATCTTGCAACCAACACTTTTCTTCACATTTCTCGTCATACCCTATATTATTGCAGCGATAATCCGCTCTCACCACTTTGCATCTCTTGGCATCGGTAGTAGCTGCACATATATATTTGACAAGTGAAGACATAAAAAAAAAAATGAAAAAGAAAAAAAGAAAAGAAAGAGTTTTACGAAAAATCAGCGTATATAGTAGTAAAAAATTCGTCATGCATGGATATTTGCAATAGGACGTGGAGGGACTAGTAGCTAGTTACCTGAACACGGAAGAACAAGAACGATTAGGAAACTGAGGAGTGAAAATGATTTGGCCATATCTTAAACCCTTAAAATGTAAGTACGTATTTTGTGAGCAAAAGAAAACCTACAAATAGCTATGAGCCTGTGAACTTGTCTTTGTATCACAATATTTCTTGACATACATAGTAAATTAAAAATAAAAATTAATGGATAAATCTGTAAGGATCCATTCCTTTTTAGTTGTGAATTACAATTTTCTCTGTACACATAAATAACTCACAGAAAAGCACAAAAGGAAAAAAATTTGTATACATGTTAAACTGTGATTTAGCTGCAAGTATGTATTCTTACAAGTCATCAACAATGTATTAATGATTAATGTTGCACAGGAGATAGCGAAATGTTAAACAAGCACATATTATAGCGAGACCTACATAGTAAATTATAAATAAATTAACACTACTAAATCGGCTCCTTCAATTGTAAGGAATCATTCCATCTTACATGTAAATCAAGTGTAACAGGATAACTCAATAAGCATAAAAAGAAAAAGCTATGTATACTCGTCTAATTGTGATTTGTTTGATAGGAAATATTAGTCCTTATAGGAAATGGCCAAAGATTTTCCATTTAATGGTGTATAAACAAGTCCTAAAGCAATGTATTACTCATCAGTGTTGCATAGGCTATAAGGACAACCCTATTACTTCGCTGATGTTACATATATAGACGGATTTCCTTCTTTTTTCGTTAATGAAAATCACTTGGGTTGCTTTTTGTTGTAGTAGTACCACTATAAAACACCGTCCTTTACAACGGCGAAGCTATAGGTTTTGATAGAGGTGTGGGCTAATATATGTTAACCAAGATCAATCTTACACAACAAGGAAGAAGAATAAAGAAAAGATACAGAGAGAGAGAGAATTTAGAGAGAGAAGAAGAATCTTGTTATATTTCCTTAATCTTCAAGTAATACAAGGCTGAGATATTTATACTCCTATAACCACAAGACTAACTGCCTTAACTAACGGATCTTCTAATCTAATTACAAATGGCAACATCTTATACATCAACTATTATACTCTATCATCCCTCCGCAAACTCATGCTTCGATGCACGGAGCATGAGATTGTTACAATGTGTAAGAAACAAAGGAGAACTCAGGCCTTTAGTCAAAATATCAACAAACTGCTCTTTAGAAGACATAAACTAAACAGAAAGTTGCTTCTGAGCAACTTTTTCCCGCACAAAATGAACGTCAACCTCAATATGTTTAGTGCGTTGATGGTTAACTGGATTACAAGCTAAAACAATGGTTGACAAATTATCACAAAATAACATAGGTGGTGAGGATAAAGAAACCTGCAGAAATGCTAACAATTGCTTGATCCAGTCTATTTCAGCAAAGTGGATGACAAAGCTCAATATTCAGCCTCGGTGGAGGATCGGGAAACTGTCAACTACTTCTTGGAAGACCAAGAAATAGGATTGTTCCCTAAAAATACAGCCAAGCTAGTAGTAGACCTCATATCATTCGGATCGCCTGCCCAATCCGCATCACTAAAGGCCTTTAATTGCAGTGGTCCATTTGAATAATAGATGCCATGATGAAGGGTACCCTTTAAATATCTCAGGATACGTTTGATTGCAGTAAAATGGGAAGCCATGGGATTCTGCATGAACTGAGACACTTGATGGACAGAAAATGCTATATCGGGCCTTGTAAAGGTTAGATACTGCAAAGCACCTACCACACTCCTGTACAAGGTAGGATTTATATAGGGATCACCATCATCTTTAATAAGCCTGTTGTAAGGCAAACAAGGAGTGTCACAAGGTTTGGAATCAACCATCTCAGTCTTAGTAAGAAGGTCTAAAACATATTTGGACTGAGACAAACATAAACCAGTTGTAGTTCTTGATATTTGAATGCCCAAAGAAATGCAAATCCCCTAAATCCTTGATGTCAAACTCAGTTGTTAATGCATCAATAACTTGTTGTATAGCTACAGCCGTACTTCCTGTGATGATAATATCATCCCCATAAAGTAATAGAATGACAATGCCAAAATCAACCTGCTTGACAAATGGAGAAGAGTCTGAATAAGTGTTTTTAAAACCCAAGTATGGCAAGAACTTTGTAAACCTATCATTCCAAGCTCGAGGAGCTTGCTTGAGTCCATATAGAGACTTGTGTAGCTTGCAAACTAGGTGAGGAGAATTAACATCTGTAAACCCTAGAGGTTGAGCCATATACACTTATTCTTCCAAAATACCATGTAAAAAGGTATTTTTGACATCGAGTTGCCTAAGGGACCAACTAAAGTGAGCTGCAAGGGCCAATACTAACCTAACAGTTGTGGGTTTAACCACATGATTGAATGTTTCCCCATAGTCAATTCCAGGTTCTTCACTGAACCCTTTAGCTACTAGACGAGCTTTATGGCGAGCAATAATGCCATCAGAATGCCTCTTAATCTTGAATATCGACTTACAACCCACCAAGTTCTTGGTAGAAGGCAACACCACCAGACTCCAGGTACCTTGTTTATTTAAAACACTGACCTCCTCTTGCATAGCTTTAAACCAAATAGGATCCTTCATTGCATGTTTGTATGAAGTTGGTTCAATGAGAGATAAATTAGTACACTTAGACTCTTGAATAGTAGCCAACAAGGCTTTCTTCTTTATAATCCCACTTTCGCTCCGAGTTTGCATAGTATGCAAATTGAGTGGTGGAACCTCCAACACCACTTGCATTGTTTCAGGACAAAACTGATATGCTAAAGTAACATCAAGACTATTGACAAGTGCCACAGGGACATGAGGATTAGAGGTGGAAGAACTAGTAATGGACTGAGATGGCAGTGGTGAAGATGTAATTAGAGAGAGTGACACATGAGAATTAGGAGGCACATATAAGAAGTCATGAGAAGAATGTGATGGTACTGATATAGAAGAGGAAGAAGAGGTAGGCATAGGCAAAACAACATTATCATCACAGGCAATGGAAGTTGTGAATTGTAAGTGACAGATGATATAAGTGGTGATTTATTAGGTACCAACAAATCTGTGTAGGGAAGTTGAGTCTTATCAAATACTACATGTCTAGAGACATAAATTTTCTGTTTAGAAACCTCATAACAAATATACCCTTTATATTTGGTAGCATATCCCAGAAAAATGCACTTGGTAGTTTTGGCTTGTAATTTGGTTTCATTATAAGGCTTTAATAATGGATGGCAAGCACATCCAAATGTTCTAAGATGTGAAATAGCAGGAAAATGCCCAAACAAGAGTTCAAAAGGAGATTTATTTCCTAGTACTTGAGTTGGCATTCTAGTAATAAGGTATATGGCTGTTTGACAAGCATATGACCAAAAACTTGCGGGTAACCTAGCTGTTTGTAGAAGTGTCACAGTAGTTTCAATAATATGCCTATGCTTTCTCTGAACTAGGGATGGGCAAATACCCATTGGTTATGGGTAACCGTGGTTATCCGCCTATTTAAATTTGAAGGTTACGGTTATGGGTAACCGTTTAGATTAATAAACGGTTATGGGTATAACCATTTACCCATGAAATTTAAATGGGCGGTTATGGGTATTACTTGCGATTATAAATGGGTACCCATTTAACCGTTTATTTTAGTATATGTAAAACTAAAAAAAAAAAAAAAAAAAAAAAAAAAGGTTTCTAACTAGGTTTAGTATCCCGAGATATATTTTGGTTATAAAGGGCCATATAATATATATATATATATATATATATATATATATGATACCAAATGGGGCGGAACTACTTAGGCGGTAAAACCGTCCATAGAATCAAGAGTGCAAAAGTAAAATATGTATAAACAGAGTAGCATTTCAATATAATATATCAAGAAGAGCTGAGGCTGGTTGAAGCGGAATATCCATGGATGATCAACAATAACATGAAGACATAAGATCAAATTGAAAATGGGTGATATATCCATGAAGATAATGAATTAAAATTAATGATGCAATTAGCTTTTGAAAATAAGTTTTATTAAAACTTACTGCAGTGCGGATTACAAATAGTTATGCCTAATGGCAGATGATGATTATGAACATAATGGAGTTCGCAGGCATCCTTGATAATAATATGTATTACAAGTGTTTGATATTTCTACTGAGAATGTTCTCTGTTCTTTCGAATATGCAGAGAAATGTTTTTGACTTCAGTCCCCTTGCTCTGAGGATGAACCCTTCTTTTAAGCTGCTAAGAGAATGATTGGGGCTGACAATCACGATCCGGGAATCCCGTTGACATGTGCTGGTAGCTGGAAAAGCTGGCTGAATCATGAAAATTTACTATGGAATCAAGCTGTTTCTTTTACAAAAGCTGGGTGACCAGTGATTTGTCTGCTTTTCACTATTGGAGAATAGTGACTTGTCTGAAAATGAGATGATGACAGCTACTGGTGATGATGCTGTTTTGGATACTATCACATGGGCAAATAATGCACTTCTGAAAATTCAAAATTCAAACGGATCTTAGGCATCTTGGAGATCCACCTGATCTGCCCATTTGGCGGGAAGCTGGGACGAAGCATCGGATGCATCCAAGTCTGAGTCTGAGCTTCCTTTCTTCTGTAGCATTGCTGCTTCTGCCATGAGCTGCTGGGCCAAATCCAAAAGTTGGGAAGTCTTTGAAGATTTTTCTTTTTTCGAACTGGTGGACATGGAAGTCTTGGATTTTCCTTTGAGAGAGGATGATGGACTAATGTTTGATAACGACTGAACTGGTTCCTGAGCTTTTGGTAATTCAATAAATTGCTGGTTGTCTGGCAAGGCCTGTGAAGAAGGTGCAGGAATTGATGGAGCTGGATTCTGGGGAAACTCTGAAGTAACTAAATCAATGATCTTTTGGTGGTTGAATTTGTCCCACCATTTCACCCATCGGGTTCTGTAAATTCCACCATTGTCTGCTTCGAAGTTCCATTTCAAAATCCACGGGACCTTGTACTTGGCCATGAATAATGAAAAGAGGGAAACCTTGCTATCAAAGCGACTGCGGTCAAAACTGTTCTTGAAGCTATTGCTTAATGCTTGACGAAGGTCATCTGGGACAAGAGATATATTTGGGCCATGAGTAGCCCACCAATCTAGAAACCAAGCTGGAAATCTTAACTTGAAACTTTTGTCAAAGGTTACGAACCATCAATGACTAAAATCATCTGTTTGATGTAGGAAAATGTTAGTCCAACCTTGTATGTAATCATAATAATTATAATGGTTGTTCGGGATGAGAACATGTTGGGTATGAAGTGGTTTGGTGTGGTAAAAGGGGATTCCCCATTCTTGCTCGGTGAGAAATTTTCCAATATGGAGGGAATGGTACAATATTTTCTTTTGGTGAGTGGTGCTGTAAATGGGCTTAATAGCAATGCTTTTGGTCTCAGAGAGAATGGCCTGGTAATATTTTAGGCTTTTGTATGATTCTGTTGGAAGAAAATGAAAATTTGGGGGAAGGAGAAGTTTAGCAATGCGTGCTGGAGGTTGATTTTTGTCAATATGAAGAAGGATGTTAAAAAGCTTTTCAGAATTGGGATTTTGGACATATGGTGATGATTTAGCATAGCTAGGTGTTTTTGGAACTAAAGGGGATGGAGAACGAACTGAAGAGTAGGGATCATAAGGGGTGGCTAATGTCGTCTGGTAATTTGGTCGGATATTTCCTATGGTTGATCCTAGGGGAGTGAATCTGTTGGTGATGGCTAAGGCTGATGAAGAGTCGGGAATAGACTCCTATTTTACTGGTGCTGGGGTTTGGGTGAGAGTGGCTGGAAGCCTTCGTTGTTGATTAGTACCCATTCTTCCCCTGCAAAAATTCTTTGGTTAGAAAATCTGGGATGCAATTCTGGCTGCCTTTAATGTATTCAATTTCAAAATAAAAAAATACTTAATATGGCTTGCCAGCGTGCAAAAATCTATTTTGATGCTATATTTTGAACATCTTTTTGTAAAACATGTTTTGCAGATTTGCAATCAACTCGAATAAAATTTTTTTGATTTAATAAATCATCTTGAAATTTGCTAATGCATAATACAATAGATAATATCTCTTTCTTAATAGTACTATAATTATGTTGAGCCAGATTCCAAACTTCTGAATGGAAACGAACAATTTGTTCAGGAGCTTCGGAAGAAGTTTTCTGTTTGAGGATACCTCCATAACCGATGTCAGAAGCATCAGTTTCGACTATTTTGAATGAGTCGAGAGTTGGAATGCCAAGGCAGGGCAAAGTCTTGACATGATTTTTTATCTGTTTGACAATGAAAGTATGAGTTTGAGACCATGATGGAGGATTCTCCTTGAGACGATCAAACAAAGGTTTGCAGTGTTGTCTAAGATGAGGATAAAATTCAGAGACGTAATTGAGGGATCCAAGGAAACGCTGAAGTTGGGTTTTATCAATAATTTGATCTGGAAATTTATCAGCAAACTGGATGACTCTATCGATTGGTTGGATGGTAGATCTATAGATATGATAATCTAAAAATCTAACCTTGGTTTGGAACAACTTAATTTTGGTTGCCGAGACAACTAGCCCATTGTTCCTAATGATTCTAACAAATGAATGCAAATGTTTCCAATGCTCATCTATGGATTTTGAAAAGATTAACACATCATCAATGTAAACAATTGAAAAATGACTATATTGATTAAAAATCTCATTCATAATATTTTGAAATTCACTTGGTGCATTTTTCAGGCCGAAAGGCATTACATTCTATTCATAGTGTCCGAAAGGAGTTACAAAAACAGTTTTGTATTTATCAGATTCATGAATTTGAATCTGCCAAAAACCTGATTTCATATCAAATTTAGAAAAAACAGTTGCTTAAGAAAGTCTTTTTATCAAATCTCTTTTGTTGGGGATTGGATAATGAATCCATTCCAAAACATCATTCAAAGGTTTGTAGTTAATAACTAATCTTGGAACACCTCGTTCCAATTCAGCATTTTTCTGAACATAAAAAGCAGGGCAAGACCATGGAGATTTACTTTTTCGGATAATTCTTTTTTCCAAAAGCTGGTTGATTTCTATTTTACAAAACTCTAAAACTTCCTGATTCATTTGAATTGGTCGTGCTTTTGTGGGGATTTGTGCTTCATTAAAATCCTTAACATAAGAGAGTTTGACAATATGTTGTTTTCTGTGCCAAAAAGCATTGGGGAGATCCGAACAGATTTCCTTAGCAAGTTTATTAAAAAACTAGCTAATAGATTCTAACAAAGATTTATTTGTTAGCTGTTCTTCAACTCTTTTGTGTTTAATTTCTTCTTGCAAAAAATTAATTTGTTGGGATTTTGCAGTAATCTGGTTGAGAGTTTTGGAAACACTATCTTTTTGAAGCTGTTTTAATTTACGAAGATCTGTTTCCATGCAAAATTTAAAAGTAATTTTTTGGCCAAAAACCTTGGTTGTAATACAGTTATGATGAACTTTGAAAGGATAAATCAAAGCAATGAAAGGGAGTCCCAAAATAACTAGATCAGAGATATTTTTGATTAAAACAAATGGAGTTTTAAAACAAACATATTGTTGACAAACATAGGCTTTGGGGATTTCATATTTTAACTTCATCGGGGATTGATTTGCAGCACTAAGTACTTCAGTGGACTTGTGATAATACTTAGTAGGAATTAACCCTTCTTGAATGCAATTCAAGTCTGCACCCGAATCAATTAATGCTATGGTTTCTAAATGAAAATCTTCGATTATTATCTTGATTTTAGAATACCATTTTCTAATTCTTATTTTGTCTAAAAGACTTAAAACAAAATCTTTTGAAGAAGCTTTACTCGACTGAGCATCAGAATCGCAGTTTGAAGAAGAACTGTCCTGTTCTTCAACAAGTGCCTGAGTATGGACTCTACTGAGTTGTGAACGGATTTCCGTGTTTTCCGACTTTAGAAATTTAATTTCCGATTTGATTTGATTAACTTCTTTTTGCAAATCTTTGATGGTGATTTCCTTTTTGGGTTTATTAAAACGTTCCAAAGTAGTACTGAGAGAAATCTTTTGAGAAGAAATTTGGCTAGTGCCAGGTTCTTGAAGAGAAATCAAATTTTTGAGTTTTTTCAAATAAAAAGATTTCAAATCTGGGTCATCAACCTTGCTTAGGCTTGGTTTGGTATTGCTGTGCTTTGAAAAAAAGCTGCTGTGAGAATAAGCGGCTGTGCTGTGAGAATAAGCGACTGTGAAATAAAGCCAGCAAAGTGTTTGGTAAACTTTTTTGTAAAAGTGCTTTTGGAAAAAAAAGCAGTATCATAGTGTTTGGTAAACTTTTTTGTAAAACAGCTGTGACTGTGTGAAATGACCAAAAAGGGTATATTACTAGATGTGCTATTAATTTAATTTTCTTAACAAATAAAAGTGAATTACTAAATATATTTTTTTTTTAGAAGAAAAATATTTATAAACTTTATCTTAAATATTAATTAGTATACATACATATATATATATATATATATATATATATATATATTAAAACACGAACAAATGATATTGTAATATAACCAAGAAATAACCGATAAATGATCCACATACAACTACAAATACATTACATCACAAATTGGGTTCACAGTTTGAATATATACATACATATAAATACACACACACACACATATATATATATATATATATAAATATATCAAGAAATAACCTATAAATATCTTCTTATCTTGGATCCTAGAGGCTGCTAGGCCAAATCCAAATGGTTTGCGTCAGCACTCTAACTAGTGGACCCAACCAATTTTCGGACCAGTTAAAAGACCCAACCGGTATCCAAAAGCTTCAGGCGTGCGCCTGTCTCCAGTCGTTTCAGACTTTCAGTGCGTTTCCAGTACTACCATGGCTTCTTCTATTACCTCTACCCCGCGCGAAGGAGATTCGGTGAACCAATTTTCTGTTCTATTCATACCCTTTACTATACATATATACATATATGTGTATCTGTCTATATTTCTTCTGTTTTAATTCAATCCCTATTATTTTCTGTTTGGCGTCTGGGAAAATTAGGAATGCGGCATCGGACATCTTAAAATTTGTATTTCCAATGGTTAAATTCTAATTTTTTATTGTTTTCCTGAATTGGGTCGGAAATAGTTATTGTAGAAATGTGGATTATGTGAAAAATATAGTACGTTTGATTTCAATTCTTGCCTAGTATTTGTCTGAAGCCTTATGTTTTGTTCATGTTATCTGATAGGTTCTGGTACAGAAGAATTTTTTCCACAAACCATATCACCTTCCCCAATTAATTTTTCCCCACCCTCCATCCCCAATTGTTTTTCCCGACACCCATACCCTCATCCCTTTGCTCTTCCCACCCCTCTTTCCCTAATCACCCCATCCCTAATTTGAAAAATCCAAACAAATAAATGAGAAGCTTACCTGGAGAAACCTGGAGAACGAGAGAACGAGTTCGCTAGTTTTTGGAACGAAAGAACGAGAGAACGAGAGAACGAGAGAGAGCTCAGAGCTTGCGAGAGAGCTCTGGAAAGGTGAGAGCGTAGGTGAAGGGAAAGGGAGGGCAGTTTTGGGTTATTCATATTTCATTAAACATGTACACTGTTCACCCGTGTGTAGGTGAAAATAAGCTGCTTTTGGAAGCTGCAAATTGCAGCTTCTTGTCATCTCCTGGTTTTGGGCTTTTTTTCACACTCAACTTTGAAACAAAGCTGTTTTTCAAAGTTTACCAAACACCAAAAATTTTCATAGCTTTTTTTCATAGTAGCTTTTTTTTTAATCACCTCACTCCCAAACAGGCCCTTATTAATTCCATTAAAAATTCTTCTTGTTCTTCTTGCTTAATAAGCACTGAAATTTTGTTACAACAAGTGTCAGTACAGCCGAATTTAACGTTTGGTGAAGAAACTTCACTAGAATTGCTATGATCAGAAGAGGATAATTCCAAATCCTTATCTGATTGACTGGAGTCAGTGTTTCTAAGTTCTAAAACTTGGATAAGCCGTACTTTCTCTTCATCAGAGATTTTCAGCTGATTAATCGCTTTCTTAACTTGACATTTGTTAGCAAAATGACCAAATTTGCCACACTTGTAGCATTTTCCTTTTTTGTTTTGAAAATGTTTGCTAGTTTTTTGAAAACTTTTCTTTTTGGGGTTTCGAAAAGGTTTTTCGTAAAACTTGTTGGTTTGAAAAGGTTTGGTGGAAGACTTTTTATTTTTGTAAAATCTGGAATGAGGTTTAGAAAACTTGCTCGTGTGCTGAGCTTTTTTCTTTTGGTGTGAAGGAGCTATTGGAGGTAAACCATATTGTTCACAAAATGTTCCAAGTTCATATTTAGCAATAGATTTGTCTTTGTTAGCTTGTTTTGAAATCTTCATGTCGATACACATTTTCAATCCTTCCTTCTGGATAACATTAATTATGTTCCCATAAGTAAGGGTATGATAAGGTATGACACCTTCTTCATTTACTAAAACGTTTCGAATTTTGTGAGCAAAAAGATTTGGTAAACCATTGATAAACTTTTCTTTCCAAAAATTTTGATTACTATCTTCACAAAGCATGACTCTGGATATAAAAATATCTTTATACCATCTGAAATCACATAAGGTAGGGCACCTTAAATTACTCAGTTGGTCGTGGATACGAGTAGTGACGTTGCTGGGTGTTCATATAAAGTGTTCTATGATTGTGTAGAGTAATGTGTTTACTCCGTCAGGTATTCCTTGTCCTATCGTTTCGTCAAAGATGGGAAGTCATTCCTCATCCTTTTTAACCGCATGGCGTATCTCGTTTTTGGATTGAGAAGTTAAGTGCTTCTCCCACCAGGAATGAAGCATTCCCGTGAAACCAGTGACTAAGAGGTCGAAGATTTGTGTTTGGGTAAAACTGTGATTAGAAATGTAGCTATTAGCAACCATAGACATGTGTTGGAGTTTGTTGAGGAGTTCTTGTTCTGACAATCCATCTATATTCCATTCATAGAGTTTGTCAGCAGAAACTGAAAATTGATTTTGAATGTTTCTTTCTTCAAATTGAAGGTCAGGAGGGGTTGGTCTGGGATACCAGTTTTTTGTAAGAGAAGTGGGATTGACTGGATGAGTACGAATACGTTTTAAATCAAAAGTTGGCTGAAGATCAATGTTTTGAAAAGCATTTTCAATTTTTTGAATAGAGCTATTAGTTTCTGTGTCCTGAGAAGAATCTGAAGTAGATGTTTTTTCTTCTTTGACAGAAACATCATGGTTTTGCAAAACATTAACAACTTTCTCTTTTTTGAGCTCATTGAGCATTTGATCTATTTTTTGCATGGTA
Organism: Pyrus communis; assembly: GCF_041283825.1. Taxonomy (NCBI): domain Eukaryota; kingdom Viridiplantae; phylum Streptophyta; class Magnoliopsida; order Rosales; family Rosaceae; genus Pyrus; species Pyrus communis. The sequence goes on from NC_142565.1 coordinate 18,288,413, forward strand.
GTCATAGACTTTAAAGTAGTAGAACTTGAAGGCATCAGTGAAATTCACTAATGGTTTTTCTTTTTGAGAAGATTTTGGCTGAGATAATTTGTCGATTTTTGTTTCAATTTTGTCTAACTGTTTTCCAATAGTATGAAGACTCTGGTTTGTAAAATTGTTCTGTTCAATGACAGATTTAAAATCTGCATCTTCTTTTGGAATTTTGAAAGAAGTTGCTGAAATTTTGGTATTGCCAGTGGAAATCAAAATAGTTTCTTTGGGAGGATGACTAGAAGAAATCAAAGTTTTGTCTTCCTTAACCCAATTTTCTTTGGTAACAACCTAAGTTTGTTTTTGGTTTCATAATGTTTTTCAATGAAATCAAAGAAATATATTTCAAATTGGTATTGTTTTACAAAAGCTTTCCATTCAGCATAAATGGCTAGCTTTTCTTCATCACAATACTTTTTTCTGAAAACGTTTCTTCTGGGAATATTTTCTTCAGATGCGATGTCAGCTTTGAGCTTCCTCCATCGGATTTTGTGTTTTTTGTTTAAAACAAGTAATTGGTGATTCACCGATGTTGTTTCAAAATCAGAAGCTGTTGGAGAAGTTGGTTCCTCTTGGTTTGGAGGGTGATAAACAGGGTGTGTAACTTGTGAAGAAGTGTCGACAGACTTTAATTTTATCAAATCATTAATTAATTCTTGTTGTGCAGTTTCCTGCTCCTTTAATTTTTTGTTTACTAATGATTTAATTAAATCTTGATCTCGACCCAATCTATCAGTTGATGTGGATCCAGAAAAAGATTTTCTGCTAGAAGCAAATGATTTATGCGAATGCACTGATTCAAAAGATCTTCTTGCTGGTCGATCAAAATTGATTTTTACCGTACCATCAAAATATTGTTCAACATTGTCAAGGTTGACAAGGCTGTTTTGTATGGCGACCGGCTTACTTTCGTTGATTAAACACCAATCTGAAGGGAGACTGATGTCTGACCACCTAATGGTTCTCGGGACTTTTATGTTTGCATTTTCTTGGGTTGTTTGAATTAAAAGAGTGTGGTCTCGAGGACTTTTGGTTAGAGCTTGAAAATTCATGTTTGTGCCAGTGACTTTGTAATAGACTCTATACATGAGTGCCAAAGGCTGTGTTCCTTCTAGGACTTGGTATCCCGAAGTTTTGATATTGAGCATGAGTGCTTTCAACATATGTGGGTCTGAAAGACTTATGGTGAGATCTGGAAAACAATCAAAATGGATAGGTCCGTTGTAAAGACTGGATTCAATCATTCCAAGTATACTATCACTGAAGTCAGTGAATCTAGCATCTCGGAGACACAAAAGAATAGAGGTATTAAGACCTTTTCGTGTTAATGGTTTAACAGCAATTTGAACCAAACCAATATGAATATAGTTATGACCATCTTTCCTATGGGATTTAATTTGTTAAGAGCATAAGCCTTCTCAACTGTTTTGACATGATGTTCTTTGCTAAGAGCATAAGAGCATAAGCCTTCTCAACTGTTTTGACATGATGTTCAGATTTAAAAGAGGTCAAAGACCATTTTTTCTTGTAAATATTTTTGCTTGAAAATTTTGGAATATTCCAATAAGAAAAATCAATACTTTCATTAGTTTGTAAATCAAGATTTTGTTCTTCATTGACAATGTCTGGTATAGTTCCTAAGTTGGATCTAGAGCTAGTGCTGGCCATTGAATTAGATCTAAATAATCTACTCATGATAGACACAAAACAAATATGCTAAATGCAATACTTAAATAATTCACCTTCCTCGTATGTCTAGATATATATGCCTCACTTGAGAAAAAAATATAGTTGATAGAACGGGCTAATGTTTAATATATGTGATTGAATGTGCTAAAGCATTAGAGTGTTCGGCATTTTTGTTTTGGAGTCTTTTGGAGCTTTGACCAATTCAAGATAATGATTACCTTGAGCATTTAGAAACATGTTATTATCAGATGATGCGTACCTATATATATAATCTTAATTGGCTTTGAGTTTTCAATATTTGTCCCCAAAATTAGAAATCGATTAAATGGCTTGGATCAATGAACATATGTTTCTAAATAAAAATCCAAATATTTATCAAATTAGCTTATTAGCAGACTGATGCGTACTTACACACACACACACACACACACACACACACACACACACACACACACACACACACACACACACACACACACACATATATATATATGTACAAGAATATTAATTAACCTACAACCATGCATGATTCTTGTAATAGATTGACCGTCAAATAATTGGGAGACATCCCATATATTCATAAATAATATTGCCGTTAATATAAAAATACATGTTAAATGTACTTATAACGGTATTTAATAGTTAGAAAAAAGAAAATTATGACAAATTTCTTTTTAATTTTGAAGTTGTTAAAAAAAAAGGTAAACGGGTAAAAAAAAAAAGTAAACGGGTATGCGGTTATGGTAAATGGGTATGCGGTTATGGGTATGGGTATATCCGTTTATGTAAATACCCAATGGGTAAATGGTTATACGGGTAAAAGCTTAAATGGTTATGGGTAAATAACCGTGGTTACCCGCCCGCCATAACTGTTGCCCATCCCTACTCTCAGCTAGACCATTCTGCTCAGGTGTACATGGACAAGAAATATGATGAGTAATTCCTTTGTCTAGAAGAAAAGATTGAAATGGTTTTCTAACATACTCCCCCTCTCCATCACTTTGTAAAGTTTGAATATTGGTTGCAAACTGAGTAACAACAAATGAATGAAAGGCAACGAAAGTAACAAAGACATCAGATTTATTTATTAATGGAAAAAGGCCAACAGTGTCTTGTACATTCATCAATAAAGGTCACATAATATTTGTAACCATTAATTGAAACAGAAGAAGCTGGACCCCAAAGATCATTGTGCACAACAACAAAAGGTTATACAGACTTATTAGGACTTAGTGAAAAAGAAAGTTTACAAAATTTACCCTCCAAACAACTAGAGCACATGACTGGTAAAGAAACTTTGGGGCAGGGAATATTGGTTTGACTTAATACCAAAGAGACAATGGTGTTGGATGGATGACCTAGTCTATTGTGCCAAGTAGTAGAATGAATATCTTGACCAAGAAATGCTTTAGCTTGAAATGGTACTGGATTGGATGTAGGAGAGATTGCAGAAAGGCAAGGAATTGAGTATAGTCCATTATGGCACATTTTTTGTAAATGATCATCCATGTGGCCTTGTCCTGTATCCATAACCAAAAGGCATAAAAAATTAGCCAGCAATTATTATCTAAACATATTTGATGCACAGACAACAAATTTACATATAACACATAGTTGAGCTTAATCAGATGCACATATTTCATTTTGGAAATATTGAGAACTGTACTAGCAATATGAGACATAGATAAATCTTCACCATTTGTAGTTTGAATGGTCTCAGATGTTGGATATGGAGAAGCCAGAGATAGATTGCTGAGATTAGCAGTCATATGATTGGTAGCCCCAGAGTCAGTAAGCTATACTTGAGGATTAAAATGAGATGTAGATGGTGTTGAGGGCGATGAAGTCATCACAGTATGCATAGCTTGTAAAGATTGTTGTTGAGGTTGAAATTGTAGAGATTGCATTGGGGATGACTGAAATGAAGCATTATAACTTGGAGCACTAAGGTTGGAGGAATGCACCTGAGAGGGATAGACTTGCTGAGTAGGACCACCAAAATTTGGACCTTTATCATTGTAAAAACAGTACCATGTACTGTGATCATGCTTGCCACATGTTTGACAAAGAGCTCTATCAGAAGGTTTGAATTGACAAAATGGTGCAGTGTGTCCTTCAACATTACAAATTTGACAAAGAGTCAGCAACGGTGCACTTGGATTACCAAAATATGAAACTAGTGGCTGACCAAGTATTCCTGGATTTGGTGTACGAAATACATGCGTTTAAGTAGACTGTTTGGGTGAATAGAACTGAACCCCTTGATTAAACTTGCCTTTTCCTTTATTTTTGTTCCCATTAAAATGCTTGTAACCACCAGAAAAGAATTGAGACTGACCATATGCATGATTAGAATATTGACCCTTTCCAGGATGAGAGGAATGATTGGTAACCATGGTAGTAATAAATGGTGCAGTTGTAGAGTTTTCAACAATAATCTCTCCAGCAAGCAACTGAGATCGAAACTCTTTAAGAGAGATCACATTTTCACGACCTCGAATGACATATCTAAAGGTGTTGTAATCAAGGGGAAAACCATTGAGAGCAAGTATAACAATATCTTCATCAGCAAAATAAACCCCAGCAGCAACTAAGTAATCTCTAGCTTCTTTAATTTTATGAAGATACTGAGACACTGAGTCAGAATCTTTCTTAATGGTCTGAAGATTAGACTTCATTTGAAAAATACTAGTCTTTGATACAATCGAGAACTATTCTTTCAAACAAGTCTAAAGATCCTGAGAACTCTTACTACCAATAGCACAGGATAAAGCACCAGGAGACAAAGTGGCAGTAATCAATTGTATTATAGCCCTATCATGCATTTTCCATACCAAAAGTTCATCAGATTCAACAAAAGTATTACCAAATTCACCATATGTAACTGAATGTTGAGCAAGACAGGGTTGCGAGCCATCAACAAACCCCATAATTCCATTGCTTTCCAACAAAAGTTGTAGCTGAAAGTGCCAATTAAGGTAATTGGAATCATCCAATTTTACATTCACCAAGGTCGAAATGGTGGAGATTAAGGCAGTGATCGAAGATTGCACAAGTTAAAGTTGCGTTGCAGTCACCATGGAGATTGCTTCGGAAAAACTCAGTGAGGAATTATAGCAAACAGTTGGTATGCAAGAATTGAGGGAGCAGAAAAGATTATCGAAGAAAGAACATGACCAACCAAGAAACCCTAGAAATCAGAATTGCAAGAAGACGAAGAGAAAGGAGATTCTAAAAACAAATTTAGAAATGCGAAGACATCTTCGAACCGAGTGGAAGCAGAGGAGAAAGATCGAACCTTATGCACAGGCAACAATGGCGATTGATACCATGTTAACCAAGATCAATCTTACACAAAGAAGAATACAGAAAACTTAGAGAGACTGAACAGATTATCTTCCGGTATGGTTGATGTTGCTGCCCATGGCATTGACTTATCCTTGAAACTCTCATCGCAATACGATATGCACCATTGAAATCAAGCAAACTACAAAAGCTTCAGTTCACCTGTTACATCATCAACCACTTCAACAAGTCCTGCTCATGAATGTGTTGAAAATTTGGAATAAGTCAAGTACAGGTAAAGTGATGAGGGAAAATCAAAGTTACATTTCAATATTTTTTGTACATTTTGTCAGACATAAGAATTCGATATGCTACATTCACAAGCTCAAAACCTCTCCTACCCAATATCCTACAACATAATATAGAGGGGCTTGGCCTCCCAAACAACCAATCTAAGTGAACAACGCCCCATGCATAGGGACTATGCTTAAGAAAGGCTCATCAAAAGACAAGGTAATGGAGAATAGAAACATACCAAGAAAGGCCATTACTGTCCTTGAATCTGGAAGAAAACATAGGACCAAATAAGTAACTTTGGAAGGTCAACTCAATAAGAACTAGTTAAGAATATAAATTTCATGGCGCATATGGGGAACAAATACGACAAGTTACAATAGATTTGTTTGCATCAGTACTAAAAAAACAAGTAACACCAAAATACAGTTAAAAAACGTCAATGAGGATGGTGGTACACAACTTGGAAACTCTATTCTTTGAGAGCATTATGTTGATTCACTTAATTCAATCTTTCTCAAGTTGTGTACCGCCAAAGCTAAAAAAGTAATAAAATCAAGATTAACGTCAACTATAGAAATGTAGGCAACTAAGTTGGTGCTGTCTGAGTCCTGCCAGCCTCAATTGTAATGTGTGTCGGTAAATCCAGCGACTTATCCCTTTCCTGTCAAAATTCACAACAATTTTTACATCAATCATAAATTTGAACTCATGGAAACTAGTAGAATAAACAACTTGTGTGACGACACAAAATTTGTCGCCTAAGTATCATTTGCGTGACAGAAATACATATTTTGTTGCACAAAAATGTCAGGACCAAAAAAAAAAAAAAAACTTTATGCGACGATGCCATTCATCGCGCAAGGTGACTTTACACGACAATTACGTGTGTTCGTTGCGCAAAAAAAAGTAGGTAAAAAATTTTTTGCTCCACAAGTTTGTGTGACGATTTTTTCCACAAGTTTCTCGTGCAAAGTTTTGCTGAAAAAACAATCACGTGCCCATTAAACGCTCATATTTACTGCGCATTTACAACACACTTTGCACGACCAAGGGTTCGTCACGCAAAGTGTTACGGGTTTTTATAAAAACACAGTTTAAGGACCCTAGTTTTCAAAGTTTTTATTTCAAAGACAATGGCCAATTCGGTTCCTGTTTCTATGAAAAGTTGCGAGGGAGAAGGCTCTCATAAGGGGAAAGGTAAAAAAAAAAAATTATTGTTGAATTAGTTGTCTTATATTTGATATTGTTGGACTTTTTTAATAGTCTATAAAAAGTTGGACTGATGCGTACGCCGAACTTAGGTTTGAGATTGGGGGTTTGGTGCGGAACCAATGTTCTACCGAGTTGAAGTCTTGGAAAATGGTGCCTGAGGAATTGAAGAAGTCCATGGTGCGGGATTTATTGATAAGTTTATACTAAAGAATGTATAATTGTTTTTGTTAAAAAGTAATATTTTTGTGATTATTAATATATTTTTATTGGCATTACATGTTATTGGCATTATAGGTTTATTGGGATATTGATGAAACTAATGAGAAGTAGCGGAAATATTTGGATGACCTTTGCAAGATGCATTTCTGCCAGTGGAAGTCTGATGTGCAGTGGGCTGCAGAGCGCGCACGAGTTCCCGATGCCGTTGCTAATGCCTCGGAGGAGGAGGAGTGAAGTTTATTTATTTATTTATTTTTTGTTCATGAAATAAGATAAATTTGGGAGGTATGTTTGACTTTATTTAATAAATTTATGTTATGGACGACTATTAATATTTACATTACTTATAATATCTATTTGGGTTAATAAATTAGTTTATTAATTATTTTGGTAATATATAATGTGGTTTGAGTTTTTTATTTGGATTAAAAAAAAAATTACATTAGTCATAAAGAAAACATAAATTTAAAAAAAATAAAATAAAAATAATATAACTTGCGTGATGAATATACTGTTTGTGACAACCCGTCCCTAAATTTACGTTGTTATTTATTTCAATCGAGAGAATTGACGAAAATGCCCCAAGAGGCAAGGACTTTGACTTGCTTGAACATCGTCTAGAGAAGTGTATGACTTATTCTTTAGCGTATTTGTGTAGTACTCGTTGGTACGAACGCATAGTTAAAAACCGTTTGCGAGTCCGGATTATAACGGTATAGTTTCAGACATTTGAAATTGGTTATTTATATTTTAGATTATAAATTGTTAAACTCCCACCTTGTGGGAAAGAAGCCAATCAGCTTCAAGGAGAGACAATAAGGACCAATCAAAACCGGCCAATTAAGAGAGGAGAGAGAAACTGTTTACCTTCCCTTTTAACCCGTGCACACCATGAACCCAGTTTCGATCCGGCCAATCTTCGCCATTTTTCATGCGATTCATCCACATCCACCACCTGCAACCTACTTAGCCACCCTCATTCTTCCATCTCCACCAAGAATCAAAGGTTTTTAAGGCCTAAACCGTGATGAACTCCACTGGAGCACTGGAGGTACTCAACGGTGATTCCTCCGATCTGGCAAGTTTCACCACCCACTAGCACCCTTAATCAACTCCCCTTGGATCCAGGAACAAGACCCAACCAGTTGTAGGGGCATTGGAACACCGAGGAAGGAGAATCGAAGCTCACCCATTCTAAGGTTTCCGACGAGTGCGGGCTGATTTGGAGCTCTTCCCGACCTAATTGGACTTGGTCACATGTATGAAAGTTGTTCCTCTCACTAAGATCTTCATTCTTGTAAAATTTGGTAATTTTTAGAAATAGTGGAATTTTCAGGCGAGCTTGGGCGGTCGGCCGCCATGTGCGGTGGCGCGTAGGCCAAGACCCCACTTGACCATCCTAGGTTAATTTTGAAGCTCTGATTCCATATTTGATGTTCATTTAGTGAAATTATGATGTTCTAATGTAGTTTCGTAGTTGACCACCTAGTTGGCAGACACAGGGTCCTTATATGAATTGACGATTCGACCGTTAGATCATCACCAAACCTTATTACATTATAGTACGTATTATTTGAGGACCATAGGAACTTACAGATTAGGAATCCGACTTACGAATCTTTTCGAATTACATTTGTAAGTTCGTGAAATAAAACGTCGGCCGCCACTTAATTTTAGCAATTGGCGAAGATCCGACTGTTGGACCGTCCCGAAACTTTAGGATGTCATTCTACAAGCTTGTTGAAGCTCTTGGGAAGTTACGGATTGGAAATCTGAGATGTGGATCTTTGGGATCAAGTTACGTAGGGTTGTGGACCCTACCATCGACCTTCGACTGACAATTCACTTTTGGTCGATGGGTTTCAAATCATTCTAGAACATCCTTAGGGATGTGTTTTAGGTAAGTTACGTGTTCTATCAATAAGAATTCTAAGACGTGATTTGATATTTGTTTTAGGCGACGATTGTTCGTGACACTTTGATATTCGTGCTAGGAAGTTATAGCACAGACTCCAGGTGAGTGGGACTTTTCCTTTTTATAATATATATATATATATATATATATATATATATGATTGGTAGTTTCCACAAATGCTTTTGAATTGATTTATGCATATCATGCCATGATTAAACATCGTTATTGGAAACGTTATGCATGTTTGAAATGTTAAAGCAATCATGGGACGCGCAGGTAAGCCCAAGTAAGGTTGTTGTTGATTGAATTGGTTGATTCATTATGACATGCTTACATATAGTTTGCTCATCATTCTTACACCCCAGCTGAGTGCTCAGCCCAGGCCAGGCTAGCCTTCACGTGTATGTTCACCTCCCAGCATTGCACGCTCGCCCTGGATCCAAGTAGGTGTTAGCCTGTCGTATAGACTGCAATAGGCATTTTCAACTCGTAGGTGACTGCGCATAGTGCAAGCTTCATGTGATCGTAGCACTAGAGCATTTATTATTACACCTAGCCTGTCATACAAATTCCACTAGGCAGTTCCGACTCATGTGTTAGCATAGACTGATGAGCAATAAGTGCAGTCGTACAGGTTACATTAGGTGACTCCGACTGACATGTTAGTATAGATTTTTGAGCATATGATCATATTTATATCGTTGTTAAGATATTCTGATGTGCTATACTTCTGGATTTACTGTTGGCAAGCATTTATTTCATACTTATACGTAGTATGATTTTCTAGAAACTATACGGGGGCGTTTGTTGCGCCAGACTATTTCGGACTGGATTAGCTTCAAGGACTAAGCTGGACTGGCTTAGACTAGACTAAATTGGACTAACTTAGTGAAGTGTTTGGTGCAGTATTGGACTAAGAAGCTGGATAATAACAAATTCTAATATTATATTATTTAATATATAAATTATTAATATTTATTATGATCTTATCTTTTTCTCCATCTTTTCCTACCTTTTCCTCCTCTCTCATTATCCCACCCTCTCCTTCTTTTTTTCCTCTTAGACCTCTCAATTCATGTCTCTTTCTCATTCCTGGTCAAACTCCTTATTGATTCCAGTCTCTATTGCTCTGTCCTCCCTCCCTCTTTAGCTATGCGTTGTTCCAACGGAACCTCACGACTCCAATTTTCCCGACGAGTTGCAGGTTTCCCGATGTGTTTTCCAGCCAACCCTCGTTAAATTGGATGAAGTTAGCATTACCAAAAAATTCATCACATCCCTGGATCGAGATCTTAGCTTTGAATGCTCGAATCTGTCATGGATTTGAAGAAGCCCAAACAGGCCGAGACTTCCAGGCCATTTTCCGGCCACATTTGACCACATTTTGGCCTCGATTTAGGTAAAATCGTAAGCTTGTCACTCCCAGCTTCAATTTGGTATATTTTATATGAAAGTTGGTTGTGAAATGGATCTGAAAGAGAGTCGAAAAGTTAATGATTGATCTAGGTGACCGGAGATGACGAGGAGTCTGTCGGGAGTGGTCGTTGAGCATGATGAGGACGAGAAAGAGAGGATAGTCTTAGCTAGTTCCATGGTTATTGGGGGGTCTTGCTAAGACCTCTTAGTGAAGGGTTTTGTCCATGCTAGTCCCCTTTAGTCTCATTAATGTTAGTCCCAGCATGGAACAAACACAATATTGGACTAATAACTAGTCCAGTCCAATCCAACTTAGTGAGGGCAAACAAACGCCCCCGTACAGGTTTTACAGCGAGGGGTTATAACGCTTTCAAAAGGTTTTTATCAAAACTTTATTTTCAGGCCTAATCACCCTTGTTTTTTGCCCCTCCATGTTTTAGTAGCTGAGCTTTCATATCGATGAGGATTATTGGAAATTCTTGGTGTAGACGATTACCATCAATGGTATAATTCTTACCCTATTTTACTGTACTGTGCTTATGCTCTGTCATCACGTGTGAAATGGGTTCATTCCTGCTCATCGTGCACTCTTGTATTTAGGCACTTTTAGATTTAAATTTATTCACATTTTCCACATCACTACACTTTATGGCTTCGTCACCTTCCAAGTGTCACCCAACACAACTCAATTCGGAGTCCTAGTGGACATCCCGGGTCGGGGTGTGTCAATTTGGTATTAGAGCATAAGTTTGGGCAATACTGCATTCATCACACGCGTGATGTAAGCATTTTGGTTCTTGAGCCTAATTTTCGAATCTTGTCACCTCGTCGAATACGAAAAATGTGTTAGCTTTTCTAAGTCTTGCGTGACTTAGACGACTAGTGGACATACTGGAACATCGTTTTGGTGACCACATCCAGACTAAACAAAGAACCTTCATGCCAAGGAAAGATGTGGATTTGAGACATGCCCTGAAGTAGGGTTACTATATCGATAGTTGTGCATCACAGGAATTTTGGTCACTAACTCCACTACCATCTAGTCATATCACCAAACCTTCTGAGATAGGAATCGAGGAAAAGTTTTGATTCCTTGGCAGTACTTGTTAGTATATCACATATTCTATTTCCTACGAAGCTCTACTTCCCGTCAAAATTTCTAGAAATTTCTCGAACAACAATGTGGTGCTAGAGTGGTAGCACTCGACAGAAGAACATCTGGGGGGACAATCAGTATTGATCCCTAATAGCACTAATTTTCCCAAGCACACTAGTTATAACCTTGGATCTTTGGGAGGAAGATTCTTTTTTGTTAAGTCCCATTTCGAAATAGATTAGTAGTAAGTTCTTTTATGACCTTAGAACACTTCAACCAACATTAGTTTCTAGATTTACTTTCCATGTTATATTCATCTATTCGATGGGTATAGGCACACGAGTTTAAATTGTTATACCTTCGCGTAGTAGAAAACCGAGAAGCAGTAAGTAGTTCCCTTTGAACCATTGAAACCACTTCTTAATACCAGTTCTTTACCAATCTTCTGAAACCATCCACTCGAGGGGGCTCTAGTCTGTAATCAGCCTATGGTGGCGCTACTAATTGACGACACTATCCGATATCCAGGAATTGTCAACCAGTATTCAGGTGGTATGATTTCTGATACCGGACACATGCTAGTATCTGGGAGTGTTACCTTTATGCCAGATTACTAGTTCATGGTTTCAAGGTAACGAACAACATCAAAATATCATAAATACGTTAATTAGCGGTAGGACTGATAGACTGACAAATAGTTACTATCTGAGCCGAAGAAATCAAAATCATGGAAACTTAGGAGCAAGCTTTGTAGGAGGACAACAGACTTACCGTTGTGTTAATCGTATCACCTTTCTAGGTAACCAAAACCTCTTCAACCAATCACTTTACTAGTCACCTCCATCGACAAACATTAGAAGTGCAGCACTGGTCAAGTTTTCGTTGTCAGAGTGAAATAAGTTCTAGGAAAGGTACAGAGACCTAGTAGCACGTGTCGTAGAGAAGGAAGTAGAATGATACATTTTGAGGACGCATATTTTGGCGTCACTTCTCAAAATTTTGCCTGGGATACCACTGATGCGAAAAGTAGATTACACTATTGATCCACTTTCTCGTACTACACCAGTTGTCTTACATCATTTGAACGGCTCATTCGATTTCGAGGAAACTTAGTTGCAAGAGTTTGCCGACTACAATTCTACCCAACCAGGGACCAAATACTTTACCTTGGGAACCTCAAACCTGTCTGTGAAGGCGAATGACGGAGTCATAGGATTGTACCTAGACTTTAGCAACTTAGTCGGGTGACGATTAAAACCGTTAACTCGTACTTCAAATTAATGGTCTCTCCGACCAACTTCTAGATCCCGAGTTTTCTTCCATAGCCTAACGCATTCATAGTGGTCTTATCAATGACTTTCTCACCTATTCCGACATCGAGATCAAATTCTGTAAACACTGGTAGTCAGCTTTGTACCAAAGTCCCTAACCGTTAACTTTGATTAAATTGGTACTTTTCTTGGGAGATGTGATCTCAGTAAACGAGATTCTTTTCTTCTTTGGTTTTTTTTTCTTCCAAAAGCGTTTAGTGGAAGAAGGTTGAAATTCTCACAAAGTGCTGTGAAGTTTGAAATATCTTCAATCTTGTCGATTTATCGACAATTGGTTAGCGATTTTTCAGTTTTAATGTTTTCCTCACTTATCGGTCGAGGAGAGCTAGTTTAGTTTGGGATGTTGATTGTGAATCAAGTTTCTGACAACTGAATCTTTGTCTCATCTCACCTTTGTTTTACACCTTTCGATGACATTGATGATTTTGGAAATCCATGATGATGTGTTATTTGGATGTTCTGACTGTGCAGAGGCAAAATGACGGAGTATCGCTTATGCTTTCCAAAGGTTAGAACCGTTCGAAATAAATCATCATACACATGACCTAGAGTCAATAGTTATCCTCCTCATTCGAGAACTGGATGACATTTCCCTGTGAAGAAACATGTCCAAACACCAACCTCATAAACTCCTTAAATACACTTTCTCTTGGGAAAAGCTTTTTTTCTTTTGCAGTGACGATGGAAGAACTAAACCAACGTCTACGATTACACTATCGTGTATTACGCTGGTCGTGCTAATGTAATTACTGTTATTGCAGCAAAAGACATTATCTACCCTTGAAGTACTTTCAGCTTGTCTTATTCCATTTTGGTTGAAATTCACGAGTAATGATTTGGTGTTACCTACAAATCATCAAGAAATTATCCGAGTAGTTATAATCACTTTTCGTGCTTGAACGGAGATGGGGAAATATCACCATAAGCTCCCTATACGAACTATCGTGTACATGTGGAGTCGTGATGATGTTTCGTTGCTTATTGACTAACTTGACAAGTCAACTTACTTTTCGTTGGTCCAGAGGGACCACATCGAGTCACTTAGTAGGATTTCTCATTTCTAAATTTTTCAGATTTCCGGGCGCTTCGATAGGTGTCTATTATGGCGGTGATTCCATATTCATCTTCTTGTGCTGGAATTACTCTGTTGAGTGAACCTTACCGTTGGTGATTGAATATTCTGTAAACTACCTTTGTAGTGTGAGGTCATACAATCAACCTAGATATCTTGAACTCTAGATTTGTTGGACTTGTTTTGACCCTTAGATTCTTGATTATTTTTTAGCCTTCTCGATGCAGTTTTTCGCTAAATTCGAGAGGGAATTCAATATAAAGCTGCTCGCTAAGACATCGTGAACTACATTGTTTGACTACTTGGTGTGCATATCATGATTGCATCTCTCTGTGACATGCTTGTTATTTCCAAGTCTTGGGAAGCCTTTTTGAAGGCTATGAGCACAAAGTTGTTTTCAGGTACCACAAACGAATTATCCGGACTTTCGTGGACATGTTGTGTTTATCCGTTCTACAGTTTAGCATGATTATAGTAGATAATCTTACTTACCTGTGTTAGAGTTATGTATAGCTGCGGTTACATTTCAGTTTTTGGGCATGTTACTGTTTGAGCCATGGTATAGAGATTCTACGCATAATACATGTTTGACAGATGAGTATTGCGAACAAGTATTTTAATGATCGAGTTTACGATGTAAGAAATTGTGTAATGTTGATGACATTGCCTGAGAGGGTAGTGCGTGAGCACGATCGAGGTTTTGTTCAGACGATGTGTGTGTATTCCCAACGAAGGGCATGATGGTCATATTGCACCCTCGGAAATTTGTTACTTACTTATCGGAACAACAGTGAGTTGTTGGTATTGCGGGTTGTAGGCCGTAATATTGAGAACTCAATTGTTGAGCTCGTTAAGCAAGTGGACATCTAGGTCCGTCTACGTTAGTATTTTTATACGTTTAGTTATTTATTTATTGTTCGGATTTAACTCAATGATTTTACGCATTCACCTTCGGAGTACGTGACGCATCAAGTGCGTAGGTGAAAAATACTTTATGTTTAGTTTTAATTTCAGCATAATTACTTTAACTTTAAGTTATTATATATATGTATTTTGACGGGATGTTATTGTACATATATAAATACTTCCGACTTATTCTTTTTATAAGAAGTATTATATTTTAGTATTGTACTAAAAGAGAAGGAAAGTATGAGTTTGGGGGCATGAAAGGAGAACCACTGCACTCCGATCGCGACGGAATGGCATTCTCTTTTGTGCAACCGCTCTAACTTTTGTGAAAACTGATACGGCCATCGCGGTCGGTATCCACCTCGTTCATCATGTCGAACAACTCCTGAACCGTGAGTGGGTTGGCCAGCTTGGCCATCGAGTGGGCCAGTTCCACCGGGATGATGTACCCATTGCTGTCCTTGTCGAACAGGCTGAACATGTCCCTCCGCTGATCCTTGCTGTACGAACATGGGCAGCTGGCGTCGGCTTGTAAGAGTGTTGATGTCTGGCCTCATCAGTGCCACGAACTCTGAGTACTCGACCAATACGTTGTGGTTGGTATCTGACTTTCGAGTCAGAGCCTGCAGCTGCTGATTGCTCGGCTTCAGCCCAAACGACACAGCAGTAAGCCGAACTTCGACTCGGCCAAGCTGCTGTTTTTGTTGCTGTCAAACGATCGGAAGATCTGGCGCAGCTGTGCCATCTGCTCATCCTCCATATTCGCCGCCGCCACAAATTTATATTGTTTGCTTCTAGTGCTACTACTAGTACTACTCATGATCGTGCATGAGTAGGTTATTGCGATGTGAGTAAATTGGGGTGAAGATATATAATGCATAAGTTAACGTTTTGATGTATATTTCATGAATAAAACAGTTACAAGATGCAGCATATATGGAAGAAGAAATAAGAAGAAGAGAGGAGGGAAGATGGCAGCTAATGCCAACATCATGATGACCTGCAATCCCTCTAAACTTAATCTATTATCCAGCTTTGGCTTTTACAGCAAGAAGAGCCGAAAGCAATGGATGAAAACAGTAGGTGAGAGGGAGGACCGAAGGTAACAGCTAGGCAATGACACAAGCTGAGCTGTTTCTCCATCACCACTAGACACCACTTGTTATTCTTCTAATATTTAACCCTACTTTTAATAATGACATCCAATACTCCCTCTCAAGCTGGATCCAGTAGGTTGATGGATCCAAGCTTGGAGAGGAGTCTTTGAAACTGATGAGAAGCCAGAGGTTTGGTGAATATATCAGCCAACTGATCGAAGCTTTATACATAATGTGTCTGAATCACCTGCGACTGTACTTGTTCACGGACATAGTGACAGTCGACTTCAATATGCTTCGTCTTCTCGTGAAAGACGGGGTTTGATGCTATGTGCATGGCAGCTTGGTTGTCACAAAATAAGGTCATTGGTTGAGCTGTGAACACACCTAAGTCACATAAAAGTCCTTTTAGCCATATCAGCTCACACGTGGTTGAGGCCATTGCACGATATTCAGCTTCGGCACTTGATCTTGCGATGACAGTTTGTTTCTTGCTCTTCCACGTGACCAGGTTTCCACCAACAAAGGTACAATAACCAGTGGTGGACTTGCGATCGATTGCGTTTCCTGCCCAATCAGCATCACAGTACCCCATGATTTGAGTGTTGTCATTCTTTGCCATGAGGATGCCATGACCAATAGACCCTTTTAAGTAACGTAAGATTCTTTTGACAAGGTTCAGATGCTCGATGGTGGGAGAGTGCATGAACTGACTGGCAATACTTACTGAATGTGAGATGTCTGGTCTGGTGATCGTTAGGTAGATCAACTTGCCGACAAGCCTCTGATATAAGCTGATATCCGAGAGTGGCGTGCCTCCCAAGTCAAGCTTGAGCTTACTATCAAGAGGGGTAAGTGCAGGCTTGGCATCACTCATATTGGCATCTTTAAGTAGGTCCATGACGTGTTGGAAATATGCCCTGAAAGTCAATCTTTGGAAGAAACCTTTCAGGACAATGTAATGATGTATATATGACTCTTATACATCGGAAGGCAAAGATACTAATTAGGACTATCTCAATGAACGAAATATGTCCTAAATAATGACTCCATGGACAATGGATTGATGGAAGAAGTAATCTAATGATGATTAGACTACAGAGACCTTCTTCTTATAACCATTATGTCCAAAAAGGTTCCTGGTCATAGGATTGTCGGAGGGATACTGACAATGCATAGACCGGTACATACTATGTCTATTCGTGTAGTGACACTAAGACAAGTATGTAGGTGCTCATTAAGGGAATGAGCTCACTGAACACAATCGAACGAGAGTACTTGCATGGAGGTCTACTCACATGTCAAGCAAGTAACTCTGAAGGTTGGAATAATGTAAGTAATCCTTTGACCTGAGACATCATAGATGTCTAATGGTTAGGTCCTTGATCTTTGATCATGTCAAACGACATTCCATTGGAGTGTCCACGGCATTGTTGGGGTTAAGGTATCTAAACATGTAGGCATGTGAATGATCAACAAGGAATCTCTGATCCTCGTTATGAGAGGAAGAACACTCTGAGATATGATTCGGGAATCTTCGGCCGAAGTCTCGAGCGTAATAAAGGAAAACGTTCCTATGGGACTCAATTGAATCATGTAAGAAAGCATAATCACATTAGGAGTTTGACATAGTATATCCATACCCTAGTGATGTGATTGAGAGTATTGTTTTAGAGAAGGATCGAATTACATTGTAATTCCAACTGAATAGGTTCTCCGAATGAACTTCTACATTAGCTTGGGTAGCCATGATATATGTTTAGAAGTCACTCATGGCTTGTGAGTTCTTCTAGATGATTAAATGTAGTCATCAAAGAAGAAGGTGAATTAAAAGTAAGTTTTAATTCACTAAGTGGATGGATTAAATATAATCAATTGGATTGGTGCCAATCACCTCACTGCCTTGCTAATTAGAACCTAAAAGATTGTTCACCAGTACACTCTTGTAGTGAGTAACTAATTGATGATGGAAATAATTAATTGGATTAATTAAGTGTTGTGATTAATTTAGAAAGTCTAAAGAAATCATAAAAGCGATAAAAGATCGTTTTGGGCTTAAAGAAATGTTCGGGTTTAATTGGGCCCATTGGGCCTAAACCCATTGGGCTTTTATTCAAGTATTGGATGACTTGAAATAATAAAAGCCCAAGGCCCAAACAACACTAAGAAGGCCGGCCAAAGAGAGGGAGAGAGAAGGTCAATTGTTGACTTGTTTCTTTATGTTATAAAAGGAACTTTATAATGAAAGTTTCATAAGGGTTTTTTGTGTGTTCAAAACAACAAAAAGAGAAAAGAAAATAACTCTCTCTAACACTCAAAGGGCCGGCCACCATAGGGGGATTTTAGCTAATCATTTTATCACCCTTTTGGTTATTCCTTCATCCTTCTCACTACACTAGTGGGTGAGGATCTTTAGAGGTTTTCAATTTTGAAAACTTGAAGAGGACCTAGGAGCACTCATTCTCAACAAAGTGGAGGAGGCAAGGAGGGAGGCTAGGCTCAAGGAGTTCAAGGAGCAAAGAGCTTGGAGGTGGTCCATCCTTGGTCTAAGATCTAGATCAAGAGGTATAAAACTACTCCTAAACTTTGTTCTTCAATAAATTGTTTTTGATGCATCATAAATAAACCTATGAATCTTGAAGGGGATTTTCATGACTAGAGATTTGATATTAATTGATGACATGCTTCCGTTGTTTTCGTATATAAATTTTGAATTGTATATGCATGCTAGTCAATAGAAATCCCACATAAATCTCATATTTTCCCTTCATGACGTACTTTCGTTGATTAAGAAATAGTCCCTTGTAAGAAGATGCCATGTCGATTCCAAGAAAATACTTCAACACCCCAAGATCTTTAACCGCAAATTATTGTTGAAGTGACTGTTTAAGTGTGGTGATTTCAGCAGCATTATCACCTGTAATTATTAAGTCATCCACATATATCAACACAACTAATTTGCTTGCAGCTCTTGTGCGAACAAATAATGATGAATCTGCATTACTCGTTTTGAAACCAATGCTATGAAGAACTGTACTTAGTTTTGCATACCAAGCACGTGGTGATTGCTTCAGTCCATAAATTGACTTATGTAACTTACACACCAAATTAGGCTCTTGGCTTTGAGGGTGTCCTGGTGGCAATCTCATATAGACTTCTTCTTCAAGATCACCATGTAGAAAGGCGTTCTTCACGTCCATTTGATACATAGACCAACCTTTATTGACGGCAACAGACAATAGAACCCTTACTGAGTTCATTTTTGCAACAGGAGCAAATGTTTCTTTGTAATCCACCTCAAATGTTTGAGTGAATCCTCGAGCCACCAGCCTAGCTTTATGCCTCTCAATCGAACCATCAGAATTAAACTTGATCTTATAGATCCACTTACAGCCCACTGCCTTTTTTCCTTGTGGAAGTTTGGTGATGCTCCAGGTTTTGTGTTGGTCTAGTGCTTTGAGTTCATCTCTCATTGCTTCTTTCCACACAACTTGATTATTAGCCTCATAAAAGTTTTGAGGCTCACTGTGACTTGAAATGTTGTTAAGAAAGGCAGCATGAGATGGAGTTACCTTTTGATACGACACGCAATTTGAAATTGGATGCCTTGGTTTATATGTGACAAAATCTTGAAACCTTGTGGGAGGTTCTCTATCACGCCGAGGATTGCGTCGAGGTACTGGGAGGTTTGTCTCATCCTCGTTCAAATTGTCATCCACACCTTGAGGATTTTCTATGTTGCCGTTGTCATCATCATGCACAGAATTATCAGGATGAGTACCTTCATTATTGACTTCAATGGGAGGTGTAGAAGTACAGATTCTTGGTAGAGGAATTAGGTCTAAGATGCACTCCCCCTGACTTGTGGCTTCATGTGATTTGCTGAAAAAAAAGGTTAGCTTCATGGAATCGTACATCTTTAGATACAATTATTTTTCTTAGTTGAGGATCATAGCACTTATATCCTTTTTGTGTTGATGAATAACCAAGAAAAATACATTTGAGAGCTCTAGGGTCCAACTTATCTCGATGGTGTGACTGTATATGAACAAAACAGACACAGCCAAAGACTCTAAGATGTGAAAGGTCGATTTTTCTTCCTTTCATGACTTCAAGTGGAGATTTAAACCCCAAGACTCGGCTAGGAAGTCTATTGATGATGTACACAGCCGCCATGATTCATTGTGACCAAAATCTCTTTGGTACGTTCATTTGTAACATTAATGCTCTCGTTTTTTCCAGAATGTCACGATTTTTCCTTTCAGCTACACCATTTTGTTGAGGTGTGCCGACACAACTTGTTTGATGCATGATACCACGCTTGCTCAAATATAATGACATGATATGGGACATATATTCGGTGCCATTGTCAGATCTTAAGGTTTGAATTTGAGAGGAAAAATGGTTCTTAACAAGATTGTGAAAATCCTTAAAAACTTCAATCACTTTACTCTTAGACTTTAAAAGGTACAACCATGTGGCTCTAGAGAAATCATCGACAAAAGTTACATAATACTTATAACCATCAAAAGATTCAAACGTTGGTCCCCATACATCTGAGTGAACTAGTTCGAAAACTTTACTAGTCCTAGATAAGGATGAGGTAAAAGACAATCTGGTGGCTTTAGACAAATGACATGTTTCACACGAAATTAAATCATTCCCTAAGTTTGGAAACAAGGAAGACAAAACAGGTTGGGAAGGATGAGCTAAACGTTGATGCCACAATTGACTATCTTGGGATGGATTGGACTTGGCTTGAAATCCTCTGGGACTGCTTTTTGATATGTAATAGAGGCCATCTAGGTAAAACCCTTCACCAATCGTCTTCTTGGTGAGGCAATCCTGAAAAATGACATTGTGAGGAGAGAAAATGGCCAAACAATTTAAGGTATTGGTGATTTTTCCCACAGATAGAAGTTGAAATGGAAAAGAAGGAACAAATAAGGCGACTGACTCAATTTTGTCCGATATTAAGTTTATATTTCCCTTCCCTAAAACCTTAGAACTCTCACCATTGGCAGTTGAGACTTGAGACGGTTTTGAAAATTTTTCAAACTTGTGAAACTTAGAAACATGGTTGGTCATATGATCTGTGGCACCCGAATCAACAATCCACAAATCATGCATCATATTTACATTAAGAGCAGTTTTAAAAGCAGTCATGATACCTTGCATGTCATCTTGGGCCATGTGTTGTGTTTCTGTCAGAAATCCAGCAAACTTGCCTAGCAAAGCTATTGAATTTCCATCTTCAAAGCCGACCGTTTGGTCACTCTTAATCCTTTCTTTCTTGCTTTGAAGATACACTGCAAACTCATTTATGAGTGCAGCTGGATTTGCAGTGAAGCTCTTGAGTGCATCAGACCTATGAGAGGTTGAGGTAGTTGCATTGTTGGCTCTATGTGGTGCACGGTTCAGTCTTTGTGAGCCCTTGTTTTCCTTCATGAACTCTGGCTTTAATTCTGGATGTAAAATCCAGCATGTCTCCTTAACGTGACCAGTATAGTTGTAGTGTTGGCACTTTAAGTGTGGATTCTTCACTTTGTATTTTCTTTCGTTGGCTAGATAAGCCCTTGCTTCAGTTACACTGGTCTTTGTGCCAGTGTTCATGACTTTCCTTCGTACTTGTTCACGTTGGATTGTTGCACATACGCTGGTGAAGGAAGGTAGTTCGGGGTTCATGAGTATGTGGCTTCGTAGGTATTCGTATCCTGAATCGAGACTTGACAAGAGTTGGAATATCTTGTCTTCTTCTGCCCTTTTCAGTAGTAAAGACGCCTCAGTTGTGTGAGGCTGATGCATTTCCAGCTCATTCCACATGCTCTTCATGCTACCTAGAAGTTGAACAAAGGGCTTTCCTTCTTGTTGTATGTTGGAAATGTTCTTCTTCAATTGAAACACACGTGCAGCATTGTTCTGGCTGCCATACATCTCCTTGACTGTCTCCCATAGTTTGAATGATGATTCAGAATAACTGAATATTTCAGCTAGTTTACGTTCCATGGAATTTAGGAGCCATGACATAACTAGCTGATCCTTGCAAAGCCAGATTTCATAAGTTGGTGAAGAAACATCAGGAACTTCGATGCTTCCATTTATGAACCCTAGCTTGGACCTTCCACCTAGGGCAAGACTCACTGCTCTCGACCAAGGTAAGTAATTAAACTCATTTAACAAGACCGAGCTTAATCTTTGATTTGGATTGACATCCACCTCAGATACGGTTGAGGAGGAAGGTATCTGGGAATTTTCATCTCCAAACGAATAAGAATTCTCTTCCGCCATGTCGAAGATGGAATACGATCAGCTGGAAGAAATGCAGAAGCAGGTTATTTTTCCTGCTCTGATACCATGTTGACGTTTTGATGTATATTTCATGAATAAAACAGTTACAAGATGCAGCATATATGGAAGAAGAAACAAGAAGAAAAGAGGAGGGAAGATGGAAGCTAATGCCAACATCATGATGACGTGCAATCCCTCTAAACTTAATCTATTATCCAGCTTTGGCTTTTACAGCAAGAAGAGCCGAAAGCAATGGATGAAAACAGTAAGTGAGAGGGAGGACCGAAGATAACAGCTAGGCAATGACACAAGCTGAGCTGTTTCTCCATCACCACTAGACACCACTTGTTATTCTTCTAATATTTAACCCTACTTTTAATAATGACATCCAATAGCATAATACGATCATGGCCGGCACAAATAATTCAACTAACATTGTGATGAGGGTAAAGATAAATATAAAGATCACTAAACGGTAGGAAATTAGGAACAAAAACTTATTAATTAAATATTTAATTAAAAAATGAGCAGTCTGCAATGTCATCAACAGTCAGCCTCGAACCTCTCAGACGACGATTTTTTTTTCATTTTATCTAAAAAAAATTTATTTCGATAAATACTTGCCTCCTTAAACATTATTTCAAACAGAAACAGCAAATATGGCTAGACATTATTTAAAACAGAAACGACAAATATGGTAACGTGTGATAGCCGACGGATCATATTTAATGCAAGCGTTACACAGTTGTAGTTGTAATTTATGGCAGCCATGCTTGTGGTGCTATATCAAGATCATGTAAATTGGAACAGCCACTCTCTGTAGGGAGTATACGTTTTTTTTTTTTAAATTTTTATTTCGATAAATACTTGCCTCATTTCTAAACATTATTTCAAACAAAAATGGCAAATATGGCTAGACATTATTTAAAATAGAAACGGCAAATATGATAACGTGTGATAGCTGACGGATCAGATTTAATGCAAGCGTTTCACAGTTGCAATTGTAATTTCTGGCAGCCATGCTTGTGATACTATATCAAGATCATGTAAATTGGAACAACCAATTGTTGTAGGGAGTATATGTTACATTGTGGACTTGGTCATACATTACGTTCGCAACATGGCCATCCAAAACTTTTTTATCATTGTCCAAAAACTTGACAAGAAACCAAGCATCTCATGATAATTGGATGAGCAGATGGGTCGAAGAAGTCCTAATACGATAAGGGGTCCTAGTGCAATATGGATTCTTGACCATCAATGAATATGGCCTCAAAAAGGGGTGAGATCAAAGTCCTAATAGGAGTAGGATTGGTCGAGATAGAGTTGGAACAGAATAAGAAGTCCTAATCCAGATATGGTTTCAGCTCGATCGTAAGGAGGATTTGTTGCTATAAATACAAGGCATTATGCAACAATCGGGCCCTTTCTAATTCAACACACAATCGCCTTGCGCAAACCTCTCAAACACTTCGAGAATTTTTATTTTCTTTTTCCACTGACACATCTTCAGTTTGGATAAACAACACTATGAAGGCAACTGGTGAACATCTTCAGTTTGGATAAACAGCACTGTTGCCGTAGAACCAGCCGACTGCGGAGCACCTTCAATTTGGATAAACAGCACTGCGTCGAGGCCGACTGGTTATCGAATCTTTATTGGCAAAGGTCATCTTATTAGCCTTCTTGGCGAAGTAAGGTGTTACGAGTTACGACATTCGGCACATTGAACGCCGAGTGATTTTATGATTGGACACTCATAAGTGAGTTTCAAAGTTCGGCATTCTGACGGCCGAACCACATTTACCATCAAGACATACATCTCCTTTGAGTACTTGTGTCCATATAGTCTGGTGTCGATTCGGTATGCTTATACTCTCACAAATATAATCACTATGACCGAATCCAGCGCCGACGATTTGTGAACTTCTCAAAACTAGCAGCCTTGTATTCAGGCTCGAGAATCCAAAGGTCGAGATTTGTTCCTTCCTCAGCCGCATTGCAAGATCAAGAAGTTAGCAATGCACTCAATGTAACATCAACAAATTGTACTCCTTGGCCAGGCTCGGCCGACGAGTTGGCACGCCCCGCATTAACCGAAGGACGTAGTTAGCTCATTAGTTACTCGGCCTGCGCACCACGTAGACTTTGTAATTTTTAAGGTCAACATTTTGGCACGCCCAATGGGACCCAGTGCTAGACCTTCGGAGTTCATGACCATTGAGACACGGTCCGTGAAAAAGAAAATAATCATGGGAAAGTCAACAACTGACTTGCCAGTACAGGGCCTGATAGGAGCATATTTAGGCGACTTAGTTAGCTTGTTTTTGTACATTTATGTTGTTAGTTTATAGTTATTTTAGTAGTTTAAGCTATTTTCGTGTGTTTTTAGGTTCATATGGCTAAGGAAGCAAAAAGGTGCATTTTGGAGCATTTTGGAGCAAAATTGGACTTGGAATGGATAGCATATGCTTGGAGCAAAAGGAATGGACGACATTGAAGACCTAAAGGTGTGAGGATTCCTAATCACAAGAGGAATCCTAGTCAAAGAAGGTTTCCTACTTGAAGTAGGAAAGTTAAGCCAAGGTTTCCTATTTTGGTTTAACCTTTCCTAATCCTAAAAGACCTTATGTTTCAGCAACATTGAAGACTCCTATGCATTTTAGGACACAAACCAAGCCTTCCTTGCACCCCAATGGTCCTTGCCGTGGCACACATCACACTTCCTTTCCTTGCCGTGCAAGGGAAGTACCTATTTCCTATTCTATGTCATAAAACCACATTCCTTTTCACCCCATTCTCAGTCGTACCTTACATACCTTTTCTATCCTAAATCCTTGCCTAAATTTAGCATTAAATCACATTCTCTTTTCATACAATTTATGCCGCAAGTTTCCTTCCCTTTTCCCTTGGATTTTCTGATTTTATATCTCATTTTCCTTATGGATTTGGGGGTTGAATCCTTTCCTAAACTATGTAATAAACCTTAGGATTCTTTCTCTCAAAAAATACCAAAGCCGCACCCCTTATTCAATCCTAATCATTCACTCACACAATCTGCAATCCTTCATCCTTTCTCCCAACCTTTGCCGCACCACCCTACCAACCTAAATCCATTCACAACCCAGAAATCCATCCAAAATCACCCAAGAACTTTTGTGCCGTAGCCTTGCAAGGAAGAAGAGAAGAAGAAGAAGCCTTGGACGTTTGTGCATTCAAGTTGGAGTGTTAGATGTTTTTAGGTGTAATCTATCTTTTGTTTTCAATGTTTAATTCAATTTTCCTTTGTTTTGTTGTGAACATGAGAGGCTAAACTCGTTTTAGCTTGGGGAGGCTTTGAAACATGATTATATTTATGATATGAATTGATTAAGTCCAGTTGTGATTTCATAAATTGTGAATGCAATTTACTTAACCGTTTGATGGATAACTTATTCTTGTATGTTGATTAGGGAGGCCTACTTAATTTGCATGCTTGAATTTGGGGCTAGAATATAAGGGAGTTTCACATAATCGTGACAAACTTACATTCACAAGTAGTTAAGGTTGTTTTCACAATCATGTTAAGTAAATTCCTAGCAAGAGTATCATGATGTCATAGTTACAAGTGCTTTGTCAATACTTATGATTTTCATTGAACGTAATGATCTTTGATTGTATCTCTATTATGATGTCATGTAGGGAACTTTTGAATAATGCTTTGGGTTGTCGTATGATGTCATCCAATCCAATAACTTAAGGAAAATTTGAGGGTTAATTAATGATGTCACGGTTAATCTGGGGTGTTGAGGTTCATGGTTTATCAAAAAAGCAACTGGAAATCAATTTGTGTTTGAATGTATCATGTGTGGAAAAGTACCCTCTAGCTATCTAATCATCCATTGTTTTTCTCAAATTCGTCCAAAGTTTACTCAAGTCTTTTAATTACTTATTTTTCTTTTAAATTTGTCAAAAACCCAATCCCCTTTACTTACTTGTTTCAAATCTGTCCTAAAGAGTGTTTTTAAGTATTTTTAGTCAAAACCAATTATATTTTCGTCCAAATTAAGTCCTAGAGTCTAAATTGAGTATTTTTTATCGTTTTGCGTTGTTTTGAGTCTTTTAAGTTTGTTTTGAGTCATATAAGTTTAGTTAAGAGTCTTTGAGTTTGTTTAAGTGTTTTTAAGCATATTTTTGTATCTTTGAGTCAGTTTTCATTAGATTAGCAATCCCTCCTAATCCCCGGCCTAGAACGATCCCTACTTATATTTATACTACAATTGTCAAAAAGAGGGTTTAATTTGAGTGCTATTATTTATCACATCAGGGCCCTGGACAAGATTTGTCACAGATACAAAATCCCTTCATTACTATGCCACCCGAGGCTACAACTGCGACACACCGAGAAAAAGAAGTTTGTCTCGGTGGCCAGCCTCACAACTCAAAAATTCCCAACAAAACTGCAGGCATTTTCATCGAAGGAATAGTGGAAGATTGCGTTGAAGACGGTAGGGAAGGTTCTGATCCCCCGACTAGGTCATTTCTTCGAAGACAACTTGATAAACAATCTCGGCAAGTCGAACAGTCGATTGGCCATAAAATGAGTAATTTTCTTGAAGCAATACAAAGCAATGGTGATACGCAAACCAAATTGCTTGAACTATTGGTCAGTAAAGCCTTCGAAGATGGCCCCGTTGGCCAACCTCGACAGCTTCCATTTAAGAATGTTCCACTACAAGTCGAGATAGGGTCCGCTCGGCTCCAACCAATTGACTTGGAGAAAAGAAGGGGATCGAGTAGTAGGTCAAACGGACCCGACCAGGGAATGGAAACAACACCTGTTCATATGACCAAGGTCCAAAGGATGATTGATTCAGCCTTAAAAAAGGGGTCGAAGTTCCCAAAGTTCATCCATTCGTACCTGACTTATGTGGAGAAGTTCGAATATCTTAAAGGCTTCAAGATCCCAGACTTTAGTCTTTTCGCTAGAGAATCATCCTTATCTTCATTAGAACATGTAGCTCGGTTCACTGCGCAATGTGGAGACATTAATTGCGATTTCCATAGACTGCGTTTATTCAACTTCTCACTAACAGGTTCAGCATTTGCCTGGTACATCAACCTCCCACCTAACTCCGTCCAGAGTTGGGAGGAACTGGTCAAAAAATTCCATGACCAATTCTATCGACCGGGGATGGAAATGTCAATTTCATCATTAGCTAGGATGGCCCAAGCCTCAAATGAATCGCTAATGGAATACTTGACAAGGTTCAAGTCGGCTAGAAATTGGTGCTAAGTACCTCTCCCTGAAGTTGAATTCGTTAGAATCGCTCTAAACGGCTTGGATGTGGAATACAAAAAGAAATTCCTGGGGGCAAATATCCGAGATATGTGCGAACTAGCCTAGCACGTTGAGCAGTATGATTATTTACTCCGAGAGGAAAAGATCTCAAAATCCCCATCTCGGGGAACGATATACAAGAATCCCACCATTGGCCGAAAGCAAAGATCCCTAGTACGCCAATGTGGACGCGACCGAAATAGTCATAGATCAACCATATGTTTGCAAGGCATTAGCTCAAATCAATTCCAAAGATGCCAAAACTTGTTTGGCCTTTGAAGAGACAATTAAAACATCGAAAGTCTACACTTTCGATATCACCAAAGCGGATGCAATTTTCAACCAATTGTTGTTAGCAAGGATCATAAAACTTTGGCCAGGACACAACATCCCTAAGGCTGAAGAGTTGAAAGGCAAAACATATTGCAAGTATCATAATTCAAGCAAGCACACCACTAATAATTGCGTCGTGTTCCGTGATGTGATCCAAAGTTCGATTGATAAAGGGAAGTTAAAATTTCCTGAGAAACAGATGGCGGTTGACGTCAATCCCTTTCCCTCAATTACAATTGGCATGGTGGACGCTAATCTACCTAAAAACAAAGGGAAAGGGAAGGTCGAGTTCGTCCCAATACAACATATCCGTAAGCAGAACAATCAGCTGAGACTCAAGATTGATTTATTTTCAAATGAACTGTCCACGTAGTCTTCAGGTCCGGCCATAGTCGAATCTATGATAGGTTCTAGTTCTAAAGAGACTGATGAACCAATGGTCTTGTACGGCCGCTGTAAAACACGGGTTGTCCTAACAGAACCTGAAAAGAGAACACCTCAGGCTCCAACTTCATGTCAACCATCCGCGACCGCATCAAAACCTCTGAAGGAACTTGGTGCCGGCCAACGCCGACAGGTGTTCAAGAGACTTGGCCCACAAGTATGAACTAAAGATCCAACCCCAGTCAGACGACGTCTGGACTTTGACGCGCCATTCTATAACGAGGATTATTACTCCCGTAACTCCAACAGTTCGAGTTCATCAGTAGGTCAAAAAACCTTCAAGCCACCTAAGCCATACGACCAATGTTGGTATAGTTACAATTCTCCAACCAGTCTATATACGGCGTTATCCAAGTCTCAAAAACGTCTCCGCCAAGGAATAGACTGCATGGCCCAATGACAGGAAGCACAAGCTAATTCAACTACCCGGTGGTAGCCAAAAGAGGCAGCAGGAAGAGGTGACGACCGACCTACCCCGACCATTATGGCCAAATTACTTCAAGAGAAAAAGGCAGTCGACCATGACTTTGAAACCACAATTGAAGAGTCCAAAAAACGCATCAAACTCCTTCTTCGGCTTGGAGATATCAAAGCTTGTCTCTAGCATTTCAAACAAGAAGTTGAAAGCAAGCTTCCCCCTTTACCACCACAAGCACCGTTAATAAAAGTCCGGCGAAATCTGCACCCTCCATTTCTCTGTGAATCCTTGGAGTACATGCGAGAATTTCATAAGAAACATTCCGTCAATGACTTGTATGGACTGCCCAAGGCATGTCAAAAAGCGCTCGACCTAGCACTAACATGTCCTGACGCTGAACAGATTATCTAGAAAACCACCGATCCAGCAATAAAAGCTAGGTTCCAGCATATACGTGAGGCTCGAGTCCTCGGCTTTGAAGTCGACCCATATATAGATATAGACATTGCTGAGCTACCTTTTTCCCTCGAAGATCTTCAGCATTTACGATATCATTTCGAAGTGTTCTCGGCCGTTTCTCTCTTCAGCCTTACGGTCGATGAAGAGAAACATGTGGCGCGTTTAGATGCATACCTGGACACAAGGAACGCTCGAATCGCCTACGAAGAACGAGCTCATAAAGCACTACAAGAACAAAATCACTTTTCGGTAACAAACAAGTTCGAGGACGACGACCAGAACGAGATAGGTTCAGTCAACGCGCCACAAGAGCAGACACATAATGCGGTGAATGATGATCTGGTTGAGGACACTCCAAAGAATGATACCACACTCGCTGACCTGGAAGATGACAACCAAGACCTAATGGGTCCTTCGGTCCTCAAGCATATGGAAATCAGCATGGTCCATGTCTTGCCAGCTGAATTTTGACCAACCATCCATTAGTCAAATTTTTTGGATGGAAACGTGGTTACCGAAGAAGCAACACAAGTAGATTTTGTTGTTACCGAGGAAGATGGGGAAATCAGTAAAGATGACAAACTTAAAGCAGCCTTGGCCGAATTTCCCCGCTCTCTTTCTGTTAATCTCCAACATCTGAAGCTGTTATACGTCACGGCTCATATTGAGGGATACCCCATTTCCAAGGTGTTTGTCGATTGTGGAGCCACAGTCAACATCATGCCGATTTCCATCATGAAGGCATTATGCCGCTCCAACGACGAGCTCATACCATCAAGAATAATAATGAGTAGCTTCATCGGTGACAAGTCCCAAACCAAATGAGTGCTCCAGTTAGAAGTAAGTGTTGCAAGTCGTAACCACATGACTACATTCTTTATAATTGACTCAAAGACTGAATATAATGCATTGCTTAGCCACGATCGGATCCATCAAACGAGATGCATTCCTTCATCGTTATACCAAGTTCTCATCTTTTGGGATGGCAAATCGGTGATAGTCTACCCAGCCGATAATTAGCCATTTGAGACCAACATGATTTAGGCCCGCTATTATGATGATCACGTCGATTACATTACCCTACAGGTTATAACGAGGATGGACGACTGACTCGAATCTCAGTCCAGAAAGCCATCGAGGTAGGCGCCGAGACTGTACACAAGGATTCGACGAGACTCGGCTTGGCCGATCTAATTACCAACACCGATGACTGACGCTGCCAAAAGAGAAAGGCGTCCGGTCGCGGTTTCATCCACCATGGAACGTTTGCTGGCTCATTGGTATGCTATTTCCAAGCAAAGTTCAGGCCACACCGGCCGAACTCGAAGATAATCGGCCCCAAGTCAAGGACCATTAGAAGAGATAGATATTGGCACAGCCGATGAGCCTCGGTCGTTATTTATTAGTGTGTTATTGCCTCACCGCATGAAGGTCGAACTTAGTAAATTACTCAACGAGTTTAAAGACTCTTTTGCGTGGAATTATCATGAGATGCTGGGCTTTGACCGAAACCTCGTCGAACATGAATTATGCATCCAGGCTGGTTGTAAGCCTTTCCGACAACCCTCTCGCTGGTTCTCGACAGAAGTATAGCTCAGCATAAAGAACGAATTAGTTCAGCTTTTAAAAGCCGGGTTTATTCGCACCGTTCGATACGTCGAGTGGTTGGCCAATATTATCCTGGTGCTAAAGAAAAATGAAGCCCTACGCATCTGCATTGAATTCCGTAATTTGAATCTGGCAACTTCCAAGGATGAATACTCGATGCCGATCTCGGATTTGTTAATTGATGCCGCAGCCAATCATGAAATATTATCCTTCATGGACAGCCATGCCGGCTATAACCAGATCTTTATCGCTGAAGTTGACATTCACAAAACCGTCTTCCATTGCCTGGGGACACTCGGTACATATGAATGGGTCATCATCCCATTCGGCCTCAAGAACGCCGATGCCACATACCAATGAACTATGAATACGATATTCCATGATTTGATCGGTACGGTCGTGGAAGTATATATCGACGATATGGTTGTGAAATTAAATAGCCGTCGAACGCATCTGGATGATCTTCGGCAAGCATTCCTTCGTATGCGTCAGCATAATTTAAAAATGAACCCGGCCAAGTGCGCATTCGGTGTCTCTACCGGTAATTTCTTGGGTTTTCTTGTGCATCATCGTGGCATCAAGGTCGACAACAACAAAGCCTACACAATCATTAATGCCCCACCCCCGACGACCAAGAAGCAACTCCAGTCGTTACTCGGGAAGATAAATTTTCTCCCCCATTTCATAGCTAATTCGGCAGGCAAAATGAAAGTGTTCTCTACGCTCTTGAAACTTAAGGACTCAGAGAGGTTTGAGTGGCGAAAAGAACATCAAGCGGCTTTCACAAAAATCAAGGTCTCTTTTACCATGCCACCAATAGTACTACCACCTCGACGCGATAGGCTTCTCAAACTGTACATTTCGGCAGCCGACGAGTCCATCGGTTGCCTCCTCGATCAAGATAACTATGCTGGACGAGAACAGGCTATCTTTTATCTCAGCCGAAATCTGAATTTGCCTGAGATCAATTATTCACCCGTCGAGAAACTTTGCTTGCCTTTGTTTTTTGCCGCGTCAAAACTTCAACATTACATGCTCCCATCAGTGACACAGGTCATTGCCCAGACAGATGTTATTCGTTACATTCTTACTCGGCCTATCGTAAAAGGTCGAATTGGGAAATGGACAATGGCATTGTCAGAGTTCAATCTGCAATACGTACCCCAAAAGGCCGTCACAGGTCAAGCCCTAGTTGATTTTTTGGCCCAACATCCCTCTCCTTATGGTTTTGGGGGCAACAAAGTCGACATCGGTTTAGTTGAAACACGAGACAACTACTGGACGATCCATTTTGATGGTTTTAGCACCTTAACCTCAGCTGGTGTTGGCTTCGTCATTCAATCTCCCGACCACTACCGTTAGTATTTCTCTCTCAAGTTAGATTTCAACTGTACTAATAATCAGGCCAAATATGAAGCTCTCATCATCGGCCTTCACATCCTTCACAACTTAAGAGCAGCTCGTGTCCTTATCCTTGGTGATTTCGAACTGGTGATTAACCAACTAAACGGCGTTTTTCGCTGCATGAGTTGTACTTTGGCACCCTATCACATGGTTGCCACCTATTTGGATGAGTTGTTTGAAAGAATTACATTTGAGCACATTTCAAGTGTTTGAAACACTGATGCAGACAAACTCTCCCAAATAGCCTCCGGGGCACAACTCCTGGGGGGCGAGTTAGGCCGGGCAACACCCACAGAACGGCGATCTTACCCAGCCTTGGTTAATTAGTAAGTTCTCAAGCATGATCACGTGATACACACACGAGTGATGTCTTTACCATCGTTACTAGAGCGAGGAGACCCCGTAGAAGTATGTGTTGTCAAGACGCTACCAAACGATTGAAGAAGGGCGATTATGCGATATCTCGATAACCTCGGTGACAAACACAATCGGAGGACGAGAGTTCATGCCACGAATTACGTGTCATATCAGAATGAGTTATATGGAAAGGGTGAGGATGGTTTGTTGTTATTATGCCTTGGCCCACAGGAGGTTGCCTAAGCAATGGCCGAAGTACACGAAGGGATTTGTGGAGCTCACCAATCCGGACGTAAAATGCGTTGATTGCTTCGCCGACACAGCTACTTCTGGCTAAGTATATTGAAGGATTGCATTGAATACGCACGAGGATGCATACAGTGTTAGATCCATGGACCTATACAGAGAGTCCCGATCGAATTACTTCACTCAGTCACCAAACCATGGTCATTCAAAGGATGAGCTATGGACGTAATCGGTAAAATCACAGCGTCCTCCGGAGCAGCAAAACACGCATGGATACTAGTGGCAACCGACTACTTTACTAAGTGGGTTGAAGCAAAATCACACACCAAGTTGACGACCAAAGAAGTTTGCAATTTCGTATAGGAGAACATTGTGACTAGATTCGACATACCAGAGACAATCATAACTGACAACGACCCAATCTTCACAACCGATAGGTTTAAGGAATACACGGCGAATCTGAATATTCGACTTGAGCAGTCTACGCCGTATTACTCACAGGCGAATGGACAGGCCGAAGTAAGCAATAAGGTATTGATCGGCATTCTCAAAAAAACAGTAAGAGAGACGTGGGATGTGGCATTTAAAGCTAAATGAAGCATTATAGGCCTACCGAACTTCACCTCAATCAGCCACCAGAACAACTCCTTACGTGTTAACCTACGGACACGACGCTATGTTACCGGTCGAGCTAAGTATAAACTCATTATGAGTGATCGAACAAAGCAGTTTGTTCAGTGCCGAATACAGTCAAGCTATGAGACAAGATTTAGAGGACTTGGAAGAAATTTGGCTTGACATTTGTAATTTATTAGTAGCACAGAAGAAGGTTGCCGAGCGAGCTTATAACCAGCACGTCAAACGAAAAACTTTCGACGAATGAGAGTTGGTTTGGCAAACTGTGTTGCCCATGAGGATTAAGGACCCCACGTTCGGCAAATGGTCGCCAAATTGGGAAGGACCGTTCATCGTCCACAAAGGTTTTGACAAGGGAGCATACCACCTTAAAGATCAAATTAGTTTAGTTCACAAGTTGCCAATCAACGAAAAATTTTTAAAGAAATATTACCCCGTCACATGGGAGATGCGAGAATAAAGATTATTGTATTATATTTATATAAGGTTGTATAGATACAAAAGGGTCCTAAAATTCCAAGGGGTCGAGGGAAGAAAGGTTTTAAGAGCAGCCTTCAACTCCAGCCACCTTCCTTCACTCAATATGATTTTGGCCTGCCTCGTCTTCTTAATAAGTTGGAGTTACTGGATCTGCTTGATGCCAGCTGCGAAATTTGTCAGTCGAGCCTTATTCGTTCGAAATCCCTCACGAGCTTTGAAGCAATAGCCGACCTTTGTTGTTGAAGTTTGGCAATTTGACACTAAAGCTCAGAAATTTAGCGATAAAAACCGGTCAGCTGCGTCTTCTTCGCTTTTATAACCTCAACCTCTGACTGGCTGGCTTCATGAGCAATCTTTGCAGTCTTTAGGTCGTCCTCAGCTTAGAGAGCTTGTTCAAAAGTGATAAAATGTTGCCGGGTCCGCTCCAGAAGATCAGACAAATAGGCGACATTCTCCATGCTCAAGAAATCGCCGTTTGCAAGGTTGTTCAGGCACTCCCCTACGAAGTCGAGGCCCTTGCACAGAAGGACCTGAGAGGTAGAAAAGGATAGAATTCTTGCAGCTTAACAAAAGCATGGGACGAGGACACGGTCTCCACAAACTCGGCCGAAGCAGCAGAAGAACCAGCCATGCCAGTGGTGCTTTGAAGAAGAGCGTCAAGCTCGACCTCCCACGAAGGCTGCACAAAAAAAATTGTAAGCATAAGGAAAAATTATATGGAATGCATAAGGGAATTTGTTTTAAACCTGTTGAGAGGAGACTTCGGCCATGTCCTCTGGTTCATTGTTCGAACCCAGAGAACTCAATGGCCGAGCCCAGTATTTAAGGTTGCTCCTCAATTCATGCGGCTGATGGAGGTTATCCACGTTCGATGGCCACTGAGGTGGCCAGGAAATATAGATAACACCCTTCAGCACGTAAGATTAAACAGAGAAGGGGATCGAGCCTTACAAAAGCCGAAGTGACCTTTTAGAGAGGAACGCCGAGGTTTTGATCCTACGAATGGATCAGCGTCTCTGCCGTTCCTTCAGGCTCGACGAGTGGCCTCTTCTCGCGATCCGCTGCAGGAGGATCGACCGAGTCGGCTGCCTCAACCACTGATTGGTTGAAGACGGCTTGCTGACGGCATTTCATCGCTTTCGTCATCCTGAAATAAAAAGCTGTTAAGACTTATGAATCTAATAAAATGAAGAAGGTCAATAGCGACATAATCATACCTCTTCCAGAATGATCGTCGATTGTTTTTTCGGGAGATTTGTCCCGACGGATGGGGTCATTTTTTCCAAGACGAGCGCAGTCATCGGCCTCGGGACTATAGGTTCTTCGACCAGCAGAGCAGTCTTTAAATTAGCCACGGCCCCAGGGACGTGTCAGGCCGCTTGGCAGGATGGTGTTGGTCGTTTTTCCGTCAGGGTTTGGACAACCAGGGCGGTAGGAGAATCATCAGGAGTGGTCGGTCCAGTAGTGTGGCTGGACATCATGTGAATCTCTCGTTCGCCCTTCTTCGCCAATTTCTTGACGCTTTTTGAAGGTCGGGGAGCTTCACCGGCTGCCTCAGCTTCCGGACGAGGCCGTTTGCTTTGCGAAGGTTGCACGGCGGTTTTGTTTTTCTGGGAGAAGGCAGATTTTTTCTTGGCCGCAGCCGTGGCAATCACGTCCGCTTTCTTTGACGCTTGACCATATGAGAAAACGAGATTAAATTAATGAGGTTTGGTGACAGCAAAAAAGAAAAATAAAGGGAAGGGTAGCCATATACATCGGGTTGGCTCTTTGGATTGGGGGGCAAAGGTTTTTCTGGGCCGATCGTCGAAAATTTTGTTGACTACGTCTTCGACCGAAACCCCCAAAAAGGCTTGAGTGTACTGATGCGAGAATTAAACGCACACAAATTAAACCCTCTTTTTGTCAAATTGTAATATAGGTGCAAGTAGGGATCGTTCTGGACCGGGGATTAGGAGGGATTGTTAATCTCTTGGAAACTGACTTAAAAACGTAAAAACAATATAAAACACTAAACTAGACTCAAGGAATTCAAAAATACTTTAAAACATAAACTAAACAGATTCTAACAAGTTCAAAAGACTCAAAACTCTTAAAAACACAAACTAAATTGATTTCTAACTAATTTGACATTAAAGTAAAGGGGGATTTAGGTTTTGACAAAATTAAACTAAATGAACAAATTGCAATTAAAACAGAATGTAAATATGAATGTGAATAAAATATGGATGATGGAATAGCCAAGGGGTTCTTCTCCACACATGTTACACTTGCATACAAGATTGATTCTCAGTTGGTCTTTCGATAAATTATGAAACTCAACACCCCGGGTTAATTAGGTCCGCTTAAATTAACCGTCAAGTTCTCCTTAAGTCAATGAATTGGATGGGTTAGCGCAACGCAATTCACCACATTCTCCAAAAGTCCTTTACGTGAAAAGCACAATAAAGATACAATCAAAGATCATTAAGCATTATGAAAACTATAAGTATTGATGAGGCATTCGTTACTATGATGAGCATGAAACTTATGCCAAGAATTCGTTTAACACGATTGTTTATAAGCAACCTCCACTACTTGTGAATATAAGTTCATAACGATTAGGTGAAATTCACTTATATTCTAGCGTCATATTTATGCATGAAAATTAAGCGCGCATTCTTAATAAACATTCATAAATAAGTTATCAATCAAACGGTTAAACAAATTGAATTCAAAACTTATGAAATTCCAACGAAAGGTAATAAATTCATATTGCAAGTATAAACATAGTTTCGAATCACCCCCTAGCTAAAGGGGGTTTAGTTCCTCATAACTTTGAAATCAAAGAAACACCTAAACATTCCAACAACTCAAACTTGAATTGTATGAACGTTTAGGCACTCTTCTCTTCCATTCCTCATACGTACAAAACAAAGAGAATTGAATTTAAACTTTGAAATCAAAGAAACACCTAAACATTCCAACAACTCAAACTTGAATTGTATGAACGTTTAGGCACTCTTCTCTTCCATTCCTCATACGTACAAAACAAAGAGAATTGAATTTAAACTTTGAAATCAAAGAAACACCTAAACATTCCAACAACTCAAACTTGAATTGTATGAACGTTTAGGCCCTCTTATCTTCCTCGTTGTTGTAGCACAAGGTCTAAGGTGAGGTTTGGGGAATTATGGAAATGGATGAGGAATGGTGGAAGGGGGACTCACGGTTTGGATTCTAAGGGGAAGATGGGAAGCTCACGACTAGGGAATAATGGAAGTGTTTGAGGGGTGTTGTGTTGTGAATGAGATGTTTTTGAATGAATGAATGCAAGGGTATTTATAGGAGTAGTGGAGGGAACATATGGCTATGTCATTTGTAGGTGAAGTAGGTGGATGTTGTAGGTGAAGTAGGTGGATGTTGTAGGTGAAGTGGATGTTGTAGGTGAAGTAGGTGGATGATATGTTAAGTGATAAGTGATAAGTGATATGATATGTGGTTATGATATGATAAGTGGTTAAGTGGTGATGATAAGTGATAAGTGATTAAGTGATATGATATGTGGTGATGATAAGTGATAAGTGCATGTGGGTTAACTAATGAAGGAAATGCATGTGCAATGACAATGTGTTAGAATGGATGTGTGTTATGCATGGCATGATTGGGATTAGGAAAGGTTTAAATGTCCTAAAACTAAAGAGAACAAGGTTCCAACACTTTGGCTCCAATTAGGTCTTCAATTTCGTCCAACACTTTGGCTTCAAGCATAAGCTATCCGTCCTTAGCCCAAAAGTGCTCCAAAAGTCTCCAAAATGCATCTTTTTGCTCCTTTAGCCCTTTGGACCTACAAACACATGAAAATAGCTTAAAGTACTAAAATAACTAAAGAAACATAACGTAAATGTACGAGAACAAGCCATTTAAGTCGCATAAATATGCTCCTATCAAATACCCCCACACTTAGCTTTTGCTAGTCCTCGAGCAAAACAGAAAAACAAAACAAAAAGAACAAAACACAACCTACACCTTCCAACAATCGTATCAGGGACTTCCAATGCACATGACAAGTTAAAAATCATTATTCTCACAGATTTGAGCCATCTTTACACTTAAGTACATTCTTAATCATAGTCACCACATACTAGTTCACAATTAAGCAATTAAAACACATTTCAAATGTAGTAACATGCCTTTAGAGAATTCCCTCAATTTCTTACTAGATGTACTCTCGTTTTTCACACAGATTTTCTGACTACACACCCTACACTAGGTATATGTGAGAAGATTGATGTAAACATGTAGACGAACACTCACATATGTTATAATAAGGAAAGCATTTTCTGGAGTTAATAAGCATGTTTAGATATGATCTCATGAATGGAATGCTACTACTTAGACGCGAGAACCAGTGACACCATAAGCTCATACCAAGTTCAAACTCCACAATTGAAATACATAACACTCAATATAGAAGTCAAAGGGTAGTAACGGGGCTAGGGTATTGGCTAACAATGAAAGGTGAAGGATAAACAAACATTCTTAAAGCAATAGTGAGCAAAGTATTGAATTAGGCACTTAGAATTCCCTTAAGAACGCAGAAGTCAACTTTGAACACCCAAGGGAAAATCACACAAAACTTAGGGCCATATTCAACTTTTTGGACCCTTTCTTCAACCATCAACGCTCGTGAGTTCATTCTTACTTATTTTCACTCCTTTTTTTTTTTTTTTTTTTTTTTTTTTTTTTTTTTTCTTTTCTTCTTTTTCTTTTAAATCTCAAAACATACATATAAACGTAAGAACAAACTTTTACTCCCCCACACTCATTTTCTTGCATAATGTAACTCAAAAGGAATTCATTTAAGTCATGCTCACTAAACTTTAAGAACAAGGGTGGGGATTGTCCTAAACTAGGCTAGGTGAGGAAAATGTGGGTAAACAAAGAATAAAGGCTAAACAAGGCTCAACGGGGTTAAAACTTACAACATATACGAAGTATGGGAAGTAAGGCTATTTGGCTATGGTGGTGGTCACTACACAACTTCTTCTTGAATATGTGTTATCCAAATCAATAACATGCTTTGAATGAAATGGGCATGAGTTCTAGCATTTAGTTCTATCATGATACAATTGCATTCTAAGTAGCAACCAAGCAAGGAATAATGAGATCATGCAACAACTTTAGAAAATAAAGAATCACAGAAAATAACTCTCCATAGAAAGTAATGGCTCGAGTCTCA
Organism: Pyrus communis; assembly: GCF_041283825.1. Classification (NCBI taxonomy): domain Eukaryota; kingdom Viridiplantae; phylum Streptophyta; class Magnoliopsida; order Rosales; family Rosaceae; genus Pyrus; species Pyrus communis. The sequence goes on from NC_142565.1 coordinate 18,327,195, forward strand.
CAGGGATGTAGCGTTTGTTTGAGTTTCTTCCTTCAAGCATGTTACAAAAACGAATTTTTCTTTTTTGATTGCATGTGAAGTCATACATTATAACCATAACCAAGCATATACCAAGAGTAAATCAAACTTTTCTCTATGTTTATAACTCTTTCTAACCGTCATGCAATTATAAACCAAATTCTTATCATTGTGTTGGAAGGTACCCTAAGACACAAACACACAAAAACGACTTTTAAAACAACTCTTTTTGGGTTTTTCAAAACAATTTTTCAAATTTTTATGGGATTTTCGAATTATAAAACAAAACACACTAAAACACTCTAAAACAACTTAAAAACACCTTAAAACAGCAAGGAACAACATTAGAAGTTATGGTGGATAAAACCCTACGAATTTGCATCAAAACACTTTAGTTACCCCCCCACACTTAAATCAAACATTGTCCTCAATGTTTTAAGCATAGATTCACACAAAACATAAGTAAACACACAAAAAGCAACTAAACATATTAAACATGGCATAATGTAATTAACAAAGAGAAGAGTTTAGAGACGCAAATCTGGTTATAGAGTGTAAATTCCATCTTCTCCTTGGTAATTGCATTGAGGCTTTGATCTTTGTGATTCCACAGGCTTACTCTTGAACTGGTTTCTGCCCATCGTTGATTTTCCTTTGTGCTACTTCTTGAACTGGGCAGCAGGATGGTTCTTTTGGTCTCCTCCGAAGGTCTGAGCTTACTCCTTTGGTCTGTTTCTTTGTTCAATCTTTCCAATTCGTATTGAAAAGGGTTGGAGGATAACTCAGCCTAAGTTTGTCTCCACATGCTTCAATGTATCATTTTCACTTGCCTTACTCGCTCCCCTTTGCAGAAGTGGTCCCTTCTCTGGAAGTGTATCAACCGTTGAAGATGACTACTCGAGAGCAACGCTAGGTAAGCAATCAGGAATAGATTCCAGGCAGTTGGCTCCAGATCGGAAGACTGACTCCAAGTGCCGGCTGATTGCTTCTTTTACTTTGCCATGCGAGTAAGAACAAGGACAAAGAAAAAGACAGGGAAAGAGCATGATATGAGATACTTTTGCTTTTGACCTTGATGATATGAGATACCTTTGCTTTTGAAGAAGCGGTGAATGAATCAGCACATGTATTTGTTGTGCTGTTTCCTCCTGGGTCATCTGTACTCCAGGCATCTGGTATCATCTTTGGGGAAGAAGAAAGAATTGAGTATTTTGAAAGGCTTTGCTGGGAGTGCGCCCTCAGAGGTGAGGGAGAGTTGGGCATTTTCTTCAAGTTTGCCCTGCCATAAAAGACGAAGGTCGACATATATAGAGATAATATCAAGTGGTGGTACTTTTTACCCTTGTCGACAAACGTTTTGATCCCGCAAATCCGGCTCTTTGAAATAGTGGCGCCTCTTCGATCTTTGAATACGCCTCTTCGATTTCTGAGCAGGCGCCCCTTCGATTTCTGAACGACGCCCCTTCGCTTTCTGAACGACACGTGGTAGTGCAGATGCGGCTCCTTTTGACAAAGCTGCACGCGTCTTCTGAAAAGCTGAGAAAGCGTCACCGAACTTTGCGCTTGTCGGCTAAAGATGTGTAGTTGCGATGATGGCCTCCACGTGTTGTCTGAAAAGAAGAACTCTTTTGACAAAGTTGAACACGTCTTCTGAAAAGCTGAGAAAGCGTCGCCTAAATTACGCCGGAAATTCCGGCTTTTTGAATCGGTGGACGCGTCGCCTTGGCTTCTTATTGAGGTATCGATCACCGCCACAAACACACTCTGAAGAATTCCCATTCTTGAAAATCGTCTCCGGCCCTTCGAAATTTAACTCCATCCACCCATTCTCTTTGAACTTTTGAAAAAATGGCAAACTCATCGAACCTTAGCTTAGATTTGAGTCTCAGCAGCGATCCGGTTGCGCCCCGTCAAGGTAATGTATGGCGCCCTTCTTTTTTTTCTTCTAACGGTCCTCTTTCAGGTGAAGACTCTGTGATGCAGGACGCCACAACAGCTACAATAGTAGCTAGGAACCTCTTCACTCCAAAAGATAGTAGGCTGCTGTCAGGACGGTCCGATGAGTTGGCCGTTCAAGAGTCCCTCGCACTTAGTGTTCAGTGTGCGAGTTCTGTGTCCAACATGGGCCAACGCCTGCTTGCCCGCTCCCGTCAGGTGGAATCATTGATGGCAGAGGTGGAAAGTCTCAAGCAGGAGATCCAGCAGCTTAAGTATGAGAATAGAAGTTTGCATGTGCTTGCAAATAACTATTCGTCGGGCATGAAGAGGAAGCTTGATGAGCTGCAAGAATCTGAGGGTCGAATTCACAATGACCGTCAAAGGCTTGCGTCTTATCTCCAAAGGCACCTTTTTCCTGGGTCATCCAGCGCTTGGCCAAGTATTGAGGCCTGGAATGCTCTAGCTCCGATGCCTCCCGCTCCGATGGCTTCCGCTCCGATGCCTCCCGCTTCTATGCCTTCCGCTTCTGCGCCTCGTAGTGGGGCTTCACGTAAACAACCTTTGTGAAGCTCCACCTTTCTCCATGTTTAGTATCTTTTTTTTTTTTTTTTTTTTTTTTTTTTTTTTTTTTTTTTACATAAATAAAATCAAACGGCATGGAATTTATCTTTGAATGGGCGGTGATACTTGAAATGATCCGGTAATAGTTTAAATTCCAGATTGGGTGCCTGAATCATTAACCACATGTTAGTATAAAAGAAAATTGAAATTCGGGGAGGCGGCTTACCTGTGTGCTCCAAAATGAACTCCAGAATAAACACCCCTTCGAAAGTTATGACTTGTCCCGTGTCATAAAATCCAACTTCCTTGGGAATTGTGGTTTCAAATATGTCCTTTTTGATGCCTTCTACATCTTCTCCAGCCACTACCTTCTCTTGAATCATTCTTCTTGGTGTACAAAGTCCTTTGAAGAATTCAACACCATCTAAAACTTGCTGTGTTGCACCAAGAATTTGAATAGCATTTTGCTCCTTTGGGAAGGCTTCCACGATGTCCTTTTTACTCTCTTCTTGGTTGGGAATCAAAAACCTGCTAGGAAAAGGGACATTGGGTGGAATAACATCAGAATAACATGGAATTGGGACGTCCTTACTGGTGGTGGGTGGTTTAGAGGGCTTAGGGGGCTGCGGCAAGGGTTGTTCTACCCTTGCCGTGTGCATGTCTTCTTCCTCCTCCTCAATTAGCAGCTCTTCATCCACTTCTAGGCTATGTTTGGACATTTTTAGGTCAGCTCCAACCTCCATAGCACTTCCCAAAGTGATAGCATTATGGATTTCAAAATCTTCCTTCGAGTTTTCAATAGTTGAGTTGGAAAGTTCACTTTGCTCTTGAATTTGTTTCATGAACTCCATAATCTGCCCAAATTGCTCGTCCAATTTACCCAACTTCTTGTCTTGATTTTGTTCGTCCTGCGTCAAAGAGGTTAGTAATTGAAAATTTTTATCATTATCCATGGACATACTTGAACTTGATTGGAATTGTTGTGGGGGAGGTTGTGGTGGCTGCATAGGTGTTGTATTGAACTCCTCATATGGTTGCCAATATGCTTCTTGTTGAGCCTCCTTGGCTTGATTTTGTGACCCCTGCGCCAAAGAATTTATTTCATTAAGAATTTGAATATAATCTATTGGCGAACTTGAATTTAATTGAGCATATTGCATATGAAGTTGTGGTGGCTGCATAGGTCTTGAATAGAACTCCTCATATGGTTGCCAATATGCTTCACGTTGAACTTGTTGATCTTCCCACCATATAGAGTTTGAATGATCTCTCCAATCTCTTTGTGGACATTGATTGGCTTGAAATCCTTGCCTATATGAAGCACCAAATGTAGGGACACTCTGCATTGTGGTCCTTTCGGCATACGGCAACAATTTAGAAGTAAGATTTGCCAATTGAGCTTGAATGCTAGCAAAATCCATATCTTACTTCTCTAGTACCTAAAATCAAAGAAAGAGAACTAAATCAAATATCAAAAGTAACAACAAACAAAGAAAACAACACTAAGTTAGAAACTAAAACGAAAACAACTAAACCAAAAAAAAAAAAAAAAAAGAACCAAGGGATTAGCAAAGTTGCTAATCCCCGGCAACGGCGCCAAAATTTGATGCGAGAATTAAACGCACACAAATTAAACCCTCTTTTTGTCAAATTGTAGTATAGGTGCAAGTAGGGATCGTTCTGGACCGGGGATTAGGAGGGATTGTTAATCTCTTGGAAACTGACTTAAAAACGTAAAAACAATATAAAACACTAAACTAGACTCAAGGAATTCAAAAATACTTTAAAACATAAACTAAACAGATTCTAACAAGTTCAAAAGACTCAAAACTCTTAAAAACACAAACTAAATTGATTTCTAACTAATTTGACATTAAAGTAAAGGGGGATTTAGGTTTTGACAAAATTAAACTAAATGAACAAATTGCAATTAAAACAGAATGTAAATATGAATGTGAATAAAATATGGATGATGGAATAGCCAAGGGGTTCTTCTCCACACATGTTACACTTGCATACAAGATTGATTCTCAGTTGGTCTTTCGATAAATTATGAAACTCAACACCCCGGGTTAATTAGGTCCGCTTAAATTAACCGTCAAGTTCTCCTTAAGTCAATGAATTGGATGGGTTAGCGCAACGCAATTCACCACATTCTCCAAAAGTCCTTTACGTGAAAAGCACAATAAAGATACAATCAAAGATCATTAAGCATTATGAAAACTATAAGTATTGACGAGGCATTCGTTACTATGATGAGCATGAAACTTATGCCAAGAATTCGTTTAACACGATTGTTTATAAGCAACCTCCACTACTTGTGAATATAAGTTCATAACGATTAGGTGAAATTCACTTATATTCTAGCGTCATATTTATGCATGAAAATTAAGCGCGCATTCTTAATAAACATTCATAAATAAGTTATCAATCAAACGGTTAAACAAATTGAATTCAAAACTTATGAAATTCCAACGAAAGGTAATCAATTCATATTGCAAGTATAAACATAGTTTCGAATCACCCCCTAGCTAAAGGGGGTTTAGTTCCTCATAACTTTGAAATCAAAGAAACACCTAAACATTCCAACAACTCAAACTTGAATTGTATGAACGTTTAGGCACTCTTCTCTTCCATTCCTCATACGTACAAAACAAAGAGAATTGAATTTAAACTTTGAAATCAAAGAAACACCTAAACATTCCAACAACTCAAACTTGAATTGTATGAACGTTTAGGCCCTCTTATCTTCCTCGTTGTTGTAGCACAAGGTCTAAGGTGAGGTTTGGGGAATTATGGAAATGGATGAGGAATGGTGGAAGGGGGACTCACGGTTTGGATTCTAAGGGGAAGATGGGAAGCTCACGACTAGGGAATAATGGAAGTGTTTGAGGGGTGTTGTGTTGTGAATGAGATGTTTTTGAATGAATGAATGCAAGGGTATTTATAGGAGTAGTGGAGGGAACATATGGCTATGTCATTTGTAGGTGAAGTAGGTGGATGTTGTAGGTGAAGTAGGTGGATGTTGTAGGTGAAGTGGATGTTGTAGGTGAAGTAGGTGGATGTTGTAGGTGAAGTGGATGTTGTAGGTGAAGTAGGTGGATGATATGTTAAGTGATAAGTGATAAGTGATATGATATGTGGTTATGATATGATAAGTGGTTAAGTGGTGATGATAAGTGATAAGTGATTAAGTGATATGATATGTGGTGATGATAAGTGATAAGTGCATGTGGGTTAACTAATGAAGGAAATGCATGTGCAATGACAATGTGTTAGAATGGATGTGTGTTATGCATGGCATGATTGGGATTAGGAAAGGTTTAAATGTCCTAAAACTAAAGAGAACAAGGTTCCAACACTTTGGCTCCAATTAGGTCTTCAATTTCGTCCAACACTTTGGCTTCAAGCATAAGCTATCCGTCCTTAGCCCAAAAGTGCTCCAAAAGTCTCCAAAATGCATCTTTTTGCTCCTTTAGCCCTTTGGACCTACAAACACATGAAAATAGCTTAAAGTACTAAAATAACTAAAGAAACATAACGTAAATGTACGAGAACAAGCCATTTAAGTCGCATAAATATGCTCCTATCATGTACATTTCCCACCAGTCGCCGAAAGTGTTAGTGCCAAGAGATTCAGGAAGAGTTGGTCGGAGGCGAAATGTTTTGCACTGATCCTGAAACTCTTTCTCGGAATCTTTACACTAAGTTTCTGAAGAGCCAGAAAGGCGTTCTCGGCTCAGGAGGGAACGGGAAGTAAGTAGAGGTACCAGACAACCTTGGAGGTATCCGAGTTTTCGGGCAGTGAAGTGGGGGTGGTAGACTTCTCAACTCGCTCGATGAGAGTCACAACCGAGGGGAAGGACACGTGTTAACACGATCGATCCCTAATTTTGACGAAGAGCGTCTTCACTTTTGCTCTATGTCGATGATGGAAGCCTGATAGAGTAGGGATGCTTTTGGCGACGACACACTAAAAACTAGTCGTCAGAGAGAACATCTAGGCCGAAGAAATATTTGAAGACTTCTTTGGCCCGGTGAGGAGGCACCGGCCTGGATGCCAATTGAAGGCCGAGCGAGGTAGTGGGTTGGAAGCTGTAAATCTCTGGCCGAAGTGTGGCGAAATAGACTTGTAGCTAAAGTTGGAAGACCCAGAGAGGACCATTCTGGTTTGGGTCAATTCTGCCAATAGTCGCCTCGGCCAGGCAGCGAAAAAGATTGTGACCACTAGCCAGGGCTTCGGCCACTAGCATATTTTCGACCAGGCACTTGTTTGACTTGGTATAACAAATAAATTTGTTGTACCAATAAAATAGGAAAGCTTCGTGTTCTCCCTTTCGTAGACTCGCCTCAACTCGGCCAGCGAAGTGGAGGATGAAGGTGTTGTAATTGAAGAAGTTCTTGTGTAGCTTTTGAACCTCTTCTTTCGAAGGCTCTTGACCATCTCGACTTAGCGTCTCGACTGCTCGTTTGTCAAAAAGCACCTTGAGGTCGAGATTCAACGGGCATCCAAAGAGGGCGGCATTTATCGGGATGCCAAAAGAAGAAGTCCCAAGAATAGATAAGACGTCGATGATGGTGGGGCCGAGAGGGCCAAAGGGAAGGATCATGGTGTTGGTGGCCGAGCTCTAGAGACTTAGCGCTGCCATAAGAAGTTCTTTGTCCATAACCAGCTCCATGGTCGAGAGTCAAATGGCATCATAGATACCAAGAGCCTTCCATTCTCGACCAAAGAAATTTTTCATTCGGACCACCCAGGCTGCCCAGTTGGCATTGATCGTATGCCAGGCTCATTGGGGCTTCGTTAGGTCCCACTTTGACCAGTCAAACCCTTGCAATAAGGGTGTCAGGCAGTGAGCCTTGAAAAGTGTGGTGATGAACGATGGTACTGCATCCTTGAAGAGTAGCCCCAGGATTTGATGAGTGGTGCTCAGATCACTCTCGAAGCGTAGAGTTTTGATGGTTCTCCGTTTAATGAAGCCTTTGCATTTGCTACATTCATCGTTGAGCTTGGAAATAAAGGTGTTGGAAGCCATTTGGGAAAGCTTGGAAAGATTTCTGGGATGAAAGTTTATCTTTTGGGATTTCGAAAGCAAAATGGCGAGGAGATTTTCAAAGGTTTCTGGAAGTGTGAAATGCAAGTGAAAGAGACTTAAGATATTTATAAGCATTTCGAGAGGAAGGTCAAACGTTTGATGATCTGAGGCGTTTGATTTTCAAATTTGAGGGAAAAATCGATCAGGAAATCACCAATCATTTCGGATATCTTGGAAATCTCCAAGGATAAGATCAAGGTTTTAGAGGTTTAAGGACGCATGATTGCGTGTTGCGGCGGATTTAATGCATTGATAAGGAAGAGACATTTCGACTGGCGCACGTTTTCGAGGGTCATGATTAAAGGCTGTTAGGTTAACCAAGGGGTTGACACGTGGCAAGATGTGTGAGAAAATTCGGATCGTGCGATCGTGTGTCATAAATGCGCTTGATGGTTGGGACATATGAGGCTTTTCATTATCCCGTAGTTATCTTCTGGTGTTCGCTTCTTCAAGGTCGAAAATCGGCTAAGGGATTCTAGGCCGAAGACCTCAGAAGCGAAGGGGCAATGTTTGGGCCCAAAATGTTATTGGGCCAAGGGTAGGTTCGGCCCAAAGCTTTCCCAAGTGTACTATATGGGCTGCCTAGTGGTCCCAGGTTCTTCAGCAAAGGTAGTCGAGTCCTATTGCAAGAAGGAGTAATTTGGATGAACAGATAGGTCGAAGAAGTCCTAATACAATAAGGGGTCTTAGTGCAATATGGATTCTTGACCAGCAATGAATATGGCCTCAAAAAGGGGTGAGATCAAAGTCCTAATAGGAGTGGGATTGGTTGAGATAGAGTTGGAACAAAATGAGAAGTCCTAATCCAGATATGGTTTCAGCTCAATCTTAAGGAGGATTTGTTGCTATAAATACAAGGCATCATGCAACAATCGGGCCGTCTCCAATTCAACACATAATCGCCCTGCGCAAACCTCTTAAACACTTTGAGAATTTTTATTTTCTTTTTCCGCTGACACATCTTCAGTTTATATAAACAACACTGTGAAGGCAACCGGCGAACATCTTCAGTTTGGATAAACAGCACTGTTACCGTAGAACCAGCCGACCGGGGAGCACCTTCAGTTTGGGTAAACAGCACTGCATCGAGGCCGATCGGTTACCTATCCAAGTCTCGGTCGAGAAGAGTTTCCGAATCCGTATTGGCAGAGGTCATCTTATTAGCCTTCTCGGCAAAGTAAAGTGTTACAAGTTACAACATTTGGCACATTGAACGCCGAGTGATTTTATGATTGGATACTCACAAGTGAGTTTCAGAGTTCGGCATTCTGACGGCCGAACCACATTTACCATCAAGACATACATCTCATTTGAGTACTTGTGTCCATATAGTCTGGTGTCGATTCAGCGTGCTTATACTTTCACGAATATAATCACTGTGACCGAATCCGGCGCCGACGATTCGTGAACTTCGCAGAACTAGTAACCTTGTCTTCAGGCTCGAGAATCCAAAGGTCGGGATTTGTTCCTTCCTCGGCCGCAATCGCAAGATTAAGAAGTCAGCAATGCACTCAACGCAACATCAACAAATTGTACTCCTCGGCCAGGCTCAGCCTACGAGTTGGCACGCCCTGCATCAACCGAATGACGCAGTTAGCTCATTAGTTACTCGGCCTGCGCGCCACGTAGGCTTTGTAATTTTTAGGTCAACAGAGACAATGCTGCAAATGCCAAAACCAGGAACATGGTTTATGTTCTGAGTTCAATTTCTCTGCCAAGTAATGGATGAATTCAAAAAAAATTATCCTTACATTAGTGCATTACAAGTTTCATAATCATAATAAATAATGCAATTTCATCGACTTTTCATCATCATCATCATCATCATCGATCCTTGGGATAGAAGCACACGTAGATTTCTAAGTCAGGCTTTCAGAGAATGGACATTGAACATGAAATTGAACCAATTCTCTTCCGGTATGGTTGATGTTGCTGCCCATGGCATTGACTTATCTTTGAAACTCTCATCGCAATACGATATGCACCATTGAAGTCAAACAAACTACAAGAGCTTCAGTCCACCTGTTACATCATCAACCACTTCAACGGGTCCTGCATATGAATGGGTTGAAATTTTGGGATAAGTGAAGTGCAGGTAAAATGATGAGGGAAAATCAAAGTTACATTTCGATATTGTACATTTTGTCAGACATAAGAATTCCATATGCTACATTCACAAGCTCAAAACCTCTCCTACCCAATATCCTACCAACATAATATAGAGGGGCTTGGCCTTCCAAACAACCAATCTAAGTCAACAACACCCCATGCATGGGGACTATGCTTAAGAAAGGCTCATCAACAGACAAGATAATGGAGAAGAGAAACATGCCAAGAATAGCCATCACTGTCCTTGAATCTGGAAGAAAACATAGGACCAAATAAGTAACTTTGGAAGGTCAACTTAATAAGAAACAAGTTAAGAATATAAATTTCATGGCGCATATGGGGAACAAATACGACAAGTTACAACGGATCTGTATGCAGCAGTACTAAAAAAACAAGTAACACCAAAATACAATTAAAAAATGTCAATGAGGATGGCGGTACACAACTTGGAAACTCTTATTCTTCGAGAGCATTATGTTGATCGACTTAATTCAATCTTTCTCAAGTTGTGATGACGAAAGCCTCCGCTTCTCAGTAATATATTCAAATTTTTGTGAGTAAAACTAGTTTTCTATTTGATTGACATTAGTGACATGAACATCACCAAAGGCTAAAAGAATATTAAAATCAAGATTAAAGTCAGCTATAGAAATGTAACCAAGCAACTCACTTGGTGCAATCTGAGTTTTTCCAGCATCAATTGCTTTACCTGTTTAAAGCTTTTGGTGCTCGATGGAGGACCTTTTTATAGAGGCCTAAAGTCGCATGGCTAAACAATGAACAAACATTCCGATAACAAGTTTGAACAAAAAAAATAATTCGATCAATAGAGAAAAATTAACTAGTCAATAAAGGCTCGTTTCGAAGTGCTTTTAAAATGAATGAAAGTGCTTTTAAATAAGTTAACCATTTAAAAAACATAACACCTATAATTGCTCAATTTGAAAATACATAAAAGGGTGCATATAAAGGAATGGCTTAATTTTAGTGCACCAAAAAAAAAAAAACAAAAAAAAGGTATCTACAGCTACCCGCATTGAGCGGCAATTTTCCCTTTACCCATCTTTAGATCAGTCCTGACCACCAAAACCTGAAGAAAACAATCAAGAAAGTGAATAAAGGAATACGGAATCACAGGTGCTTCGAAATCATCAAGTATTAAAGGAAAAGAGAGAGAGAGAAAGAGAGAGAGAGAGAGAGAGAGAGAGATGAAGCTTGAAGTAATACCATTTTGAAATCTTGGAGAATGTCGGCGAGGTTTTCAATCTCGATAGGATCTTTGGGCTTGTCCTTGTTCTTCTTCTTCTTTCCATTACAAAGATCATTGGCAAGTGCAGCCTGCTTAGCGAGTCTGGCTGAGAAAATAATGCGAGAAGAAGGGTAACGGGTGCCAAAGCAATACCCCAAAGCAAGCTAGCCCGCTCCTACCAAAATGGCACCCACCCAACCTAACCCAACCCTATCATCATTGATGTTGCATCTGAGTACCGAATATCGGAAGTTAGTAGCCCTAGATCGGACGATTGTGAACGTGCTTGGGGTTTTGCAGAGGAGGTCGAGGAGAAGCAGAACAACTAGTGCGAGATTCGGGTGGGTTCACTCGGGGCAAGTCAAACAGAGCTGGGCCAGTGGGCTCTTCTGAAAGACAAAAAAAGGGTCGTGAGATCTTCTTCAATTCATTGATCCAACAGCCGAAAATTGAGAAGAGTATGAAAAGTGATATGTCTGTTGGAAATTGGGGAGTGTGTGAAAAGTAAAAATGGATGTATAGATAACAATACCTGTTTTAATTTTTTTTTTTTTTTTTTTTTTTTAAACTTATTTGGACACGTTATCAAGCTAAATATCACTAATACTAATCTTAAAATGTACGTTTTGTTGCAGTCCTATTAGATTAGGAATGTGATCATGTAAATCCTATAATATATGGGATATCCTTATGGGATTGTACCATATCTCCTAGACTATATATTATCCTATTAGAATTGTAATCATATTGGGGTAAGGAATTTACCTTCCATATTACTATAAATAAAGGCACAATGGGGTGAGATAATACACACCTCACAATTACACATCTCTTCTCTCTCTATGCCACACCTCCTCTCTCTGGCCTCTATAATTGTTCAGTAAATTATGTCTACAACACGTTATCAGCACGCTTTTGGCAATGCGCTAAAGAGAGTTTGTACATTGTTTATGAAATTTAATAGTACTACACTGTTTATGAAACTTATTAAACTATTTATGAAACTTAATGGTACTACACTGTTTATGAAACTTACTACATTGTTTATAAAACTTAATTGTACCACTGTTCATGAAACTTAACAGTACTACACTGTTTATGAAAGTTAACGGTATTACATTGTTTATGAGATTTAATTGTACTACATTGTTTATGAAACTTAACGGTACTACACTATTTATGAAACTTAACAGTACTACATTGTTTATGAAACTTAACGAGCGCTGGGCACACATGTTTATATTTTATGTTTTTTCTTTTTGTCCTTCTCATTAAATAAAGTTATTAGATGGTCTTTGGTTAAAAAGTAAAGTTTTGAAACCTTTTCATTAATTTTCCTTTATTTTTATGATTATTTTATTATTTTATTAAATTGATCTACACGCTATTGATTCAATTTAATTTTTCTTTGTTGCATGTGATGCAACGCATTGGAGATGCAATTCCGACTTTCAAAGAATGATCTTTTACAAATTCAAAGGCTCAATTGTTTTCTGCCAATCAGGTTCTTTTAAAATAAAGAAAGATAATTGAAACGACCATGAATCATGAAAACATTCCCCATGATGCATGAACTCCCTACATTTATATTTACCTTCCGATATATATGTTGTATATGTTCATATATTTTTCAATATATATACGTTTCATGCATTACACAATTATTATTTTGCTACGTGGAATTTGTGAGTCAAAGCATATACATAAATTAGAAGCAATTTAGGGTTCGTTAAACCCTAGAAACATCGAAAGAAAAAAAAAGAAAAAAAACTGGGAATTATGCCACAAGGCTGCGATTCACCCCCGCTGGCACAACCACTGACCATCGCAGCTAGCCTGCAGCCTAGCCGCGTGGAGCACATATGGGAACGGCGTTGTTTAACACCTTAGACCACACGGTAACAGCTTTTTTGGTTTCTCTACTCACGCAAGGCACATTAGGCCCTCGCCCTGGTAGGGTTCTCACGAGCCTGCAGCCCCAGCCTAATCCGAGAGGGCGTGCAGCTTTCTTGGACGTGCCCTACGCGTCCCTAGCCCAATACCAGCAACCCAATTCTGCTGGGCCCTTTTGTTTTGTACCCAGGCCTGCTTTTAGCAAGCACGTCGTTTGCTGGGCTTCGCCTATGCCTCAGCCTAACTCGCCAATAATTTTTCACTACTAGGCTTGAACTGCCCCGGCCCAAAACCCAATCCCAGCTTCAGCTGGGCTTCACAAGTGTCAATTCACAAGCCAACCTTCCGCTGCTGGGCTTACCCAAACCACACCGACTAGAGACCCGCAGCCCTCCCTAAGGCCTAATGACCTACAACTGTGCTGTAGGGCTTGTCCCCGCACTGTAGCCAGCCCAATGAGGCTAGGGTGTACTATTTTTTCGACCCAATGCCAATTTTTGGCATGCCCGCGTTATAAATCATACCCAAATTTTTTTTTTTTTTTGGGTACTTTGGTTTATGCTGATTAATTCTAATTTAATTATCACTTAGCCCATCGCCAACCAAAGCTAATATGACTCGTCTGTCATTATTTTTGCTTCCACGATCGATCCCATTTGGTCCCGATCTAATGAATTAATTAAAAGTGACTAGCAGTCCATTAATCTAATAATTAATCCAAAATTATTGACCTGAATATCACTTTTGGATATCAACGATTCAATAATTTATTTTTCTACTTTAAACTGTTGACATCCTGTCGCAATCCCAAAACTTTCACACTTGAGTTCCCGAAGCAACTCAAATCCACTACACTTAAATCAGCATATTGCATTATGTGTTCTTGCAGGAACCTCTCTTTTATGAACGAAACGTTCATAAACTAAATTGAACCTATAGTTTTAAATTTAGTGCCTTTGAAACCCAAAGTTTTCGTAAAACAATACACTCATGAAAACCCAACATTTTTCATGTGAACCATGTCCTAGCACCCAAATGTTCTAACTTTGATGTTTATGGAGATCTTATTTCCATAGCACCAATCACAACCTTGTTCCCTCCATTCAGTGGATTGTCGAACCGTAACAAGTTTAATTTCACTAATTTGGATGTTTCTTGACACAAACCACTTTATGTGGGTATAAGACGTGAATCTTCACTTGACTATCAAGAAGCTACGAAACAGTTGAAGCTAACAATGGCATGGAAGAGCTGAATAAGTCTCCGCCATGGTCTTCATTCGAAAACTTATGCCCAAAGCATTACAAACAAAAATACCTCCCAAACGAGGATTCCATGACCCTTTGCCTCGCTTCTATGGACTGTTTAATCATGAAAGATATTGCCTGAAGCACACCATGATTACGTCCATGAATGAGTATGATTCTAAAGTTTACAAATCCGATGAAATTTTGACTAGAGAATAATTTTCTCGTCCTTCCATGTTTCTAGCTCGCTCCTTAAGTGGCAGTGTTGAGAACAGAAGTTTACCAAATTCTCGGATCTGATTACTACCACATATATGACAGAACGGTATAGACTTAGCTTCAGGTGAAGTCTACCGAATGGTGGTGCCCTGCTTCGGCAGGGATGCACCGAAAGGCATGTTCTGCTTCGACAAAGGTGCACCGAACAGTGTTGCTCTGCTTTGGCAGAGGTCTATCGAACAGACCCCTCCAGCTTTGACTAGAGCCTACCGAACCCATGTATGGGTATGTCTTTCTCACAATCCAATTTCGAGTTTATTTTTTACAATGTATGGTAAAATCAAGATCAGCCAAGGTGTGGCATCATGCCCGAAGCATGATCTTTGGCACCTAAGACCTAAAACTTCAAGAATAACGAATATTATTCCCGAACCTCAACCCTGCAGAATCTACTTCTGTCTCGATGGAATAGATAATTGGTTATGCACCTGTTTGTGCCCCTACCAATGTCGTTGAGGAGTTTCATTCTAGTAGTCAATATGTGAGACTAATTTTGCTCCACCAAACATCGTTGGAATAGCAAAATTTTGACATGAGTGGCCTTGTTGGCCAAATCCCCTTCGTAACTTTGGTTTACTTTAGGAACATTTTTCTATGTTCTTGGATTCAAGTTTGGTGTTTATTTTAGTTATGCATAATCTTATCAATATTGTCCTCGAATACGAGTTAATTGAATCATGTTTCTTGTATACATGTGACCAAATTCAATTAAACACGTGATTAGGTACAAATGTGAGAAAGTTAGTTGTCTGAATGAATACGATACCACGCACACTAACTTTATACCTAAATCACATCTTTAGCAACAACTTCCAGTCTATCTAACCTGATCAAGAGCATTGGCACGCTTCTCATTGTATGAATGGTACTAAATCACCATTTGAGAGACCTTATATTCTCCATGTTCGGAAGAACGTCGTTGAGTCTTAAAGATATTCGAGATGACAATGATCATAAATGAAACTACTGAAGAAAATAGAATAAAATATCTTTGTACAACCTCCAAAAATGAGCCTGAAGCTTTGCTTTGGGACCAATGGGTTGTCTTCCAACTGGGAACACGCCATATGTGGTCGGCCTGAAGCCTGGTGATTAAGCAGTTTATTTGCCTTGGCACGACCGTTTGGGACACTTAGGTCGAACAATGATTGCACGACGCATACACACTAAAAAGCTTCATCTCTCTCTTTGTTGGCCAATCAAACGCACTCACACATATACACACCCATTCTCTCTCCTTTCTTCTCGAGTTTTCCTGCGTCCGTACACTGAGAACCCCACATCCTCACGACACCATCAAAACGTCACGGATCGAGTGTTAGGAACTTACCATCACTCTCCTCTCGAACCTACGAGCTCTTCCATACCTTTTTTTTGAAGAACGAACGTCGGAATCGTGAGTAACCATAAGCTCACGAGATTTTAAGGCTCGAGGTGGTTCCTAATCACATTAATAGGGACCCTAGGTTAATTTAGGGGCTACGACCCTGGTACTTACCAGTGAGTGGGATTTTGTTTTCTATATATACGTATATATGCTTCACGCTTCCCAGAAATTGTTTTAAATGAAATTACATTTTAAATGCCATGTCATACTTGCATTACATTTTAGTATTTGCATTAGCATAGCTATGCATGATATTGCATGATGCTGCGGAGGCCCAGGTAAGTTACACGTGAGTACATTGTGATGATAGTGGTTGCATTGTGTTTGGTTATGCGTGGATGCATTTAGAGCTCATTATCCTGCACCCCAGTGTTAGTGCTCCTGCTTGAGGCCAAGGCACAACCTTCACGTGATCGTTCACCTCCCGCACCGCACGCTCACCTTGGATCCAAGTCAGGTGCCAACTTGTCTTATAAACCATATTAGGTAGTTCAAACTCGTAGGTGACCCCGATTCATCGCATAACCTTCACGTGATCGTAGCACTTGAGCGTACTTATTTACACCTAGCCTGTCGTATAGACCACATTAGGTGGTTCCAACTCGTGTGCATGATTTAAAGTGGTGAGCTATAGGTTCAACCATACAGATCACATTAGGTGACTCCGTCTGACATATCATTTTACCTTGATTTCCATCACCTGGCTTACACCGTATATCTGCTGATACACTTTGACATGGCATACTTTGGTTTTCACGGCTCTCAAGCATGATTTCTATATACGTATGTATTATTATTTTCTGGGAAATTATATGGGTTTTACGGTGAGGGGTTATTATGTTTATAAAGAGAAATGTGTTTTCAAAAGCTTTGTTTTTGCCCACTTAAGCTTTCTGTTTTGCGCCCCTCCAGGTTCTAGTTAGTTGTTCGTGTTGGTGTCTCACGAGGATTTCCAGGCGGTTCTAATAGTCTTCCAATAAATGTATGAATTTCTTTCATGTTCTGTACAATTAGTACTTGGTTTGCTGGATTGCACCTAGGTTGCCTATGCTCTGAATATTTGTATCTCTACTTTAAACACTCCCACACACTTATATGTTTATCTCTAGTGTAAATTAGTTAGTTTGGTTTTTATTTACTCACATTCTCATACTTTTATCACTTCCGCTTTGTGCACATGGCTATGTCACCCTCACGTGATGGCTAACATGCCTCGATTCAGGTCGGGGTGTGTCATGCCAAGCCTACTCGTTGAGAAAATTAATTTTCTAAATCATTCCTAGCAAAGATACGAACCAACCCTCTTTTCACAATAAATTCATAGGAATATATGTGGACTAATTCAACCAAAATGCGGACCGTATAAATACTTATGATTTTGGTTGATGAATCGACAAACTGGTCACATGTTTGTCCACACACATTGCTGCTAAATCTCCTGGTCGATTTTAAGGGTTCACCACCCTAATTATTCCATAAAGGCTAGAAGACTGGATAATGCCAAAGAGTTATATTGAAGATGCTTCGACAAGTATTGCATTTTTTTTTTTGGGTTTGTAATTGGACATCGAATTCCCATGTTCACCCCAAAATAGCCTCGCAGAGCGATTATAAAAGCACAATTTAATTGATCACCTGAACATTTGTGAACGTACCAAGCTTTTGATTTTTGTCCAGGGCTATGCAATCTTGTACGTAGTTATGTTGGTCCGCCTTAAGGCCCATTGCCACCCAACATATTTCGACGTTACTGTTGGTTACTAGGTACGAACCTGACGTTTCGTACTTACGCGTTTGGGTGTGCATTCCATGTGCCAAGTTGTGCCGTTGCAACGTACCAATATGGGTCCTCAAAGAAGGATGTGAATCTTTGTCAATTACGATTCTCCTTCACATTAACGTTCTTAGAGCCTTTGCAAACGATCTCTTTACCGCCTATTTGTGGATTGTCACTTCAATGAGATAGTCTTCCCGCCGTTAAGGGAAGATAAAAACTTCAACGTTACTGTAGAACGACGCAAATTTGCGTGGAAGTTGCCAACTATGTCTCATCTCGATCCCCGTATTGCACAAGTGTGATAAGCTTTCAAAATGTTGCTCTAGATGCATTCCCTCGATCTAGCTAAAGTGACAAGATCATATAACATTTGAAAACTTGCTTGTAAGGATAGACGTACTTAACGGACGTCGAATCAACATCCTCGAAGGATGTGCCGCCCTTGAATGACAGTTTGGTCGCCCTTGTCGAACGATCTAGTACACCAGCGGATATCCAATTAATCTATCTCGGCCTAAAGCACGACAGATCACTTGGTTCATAAGATTCACTTCCTTAGAAGAGGAAGGTCACGACACACAATGAATCCATACTCGATCGCTATCTCAAATCATTTCCATCTCATGAGATTAATCCGGATTACTCCCAAGACTTGAAGTTCTTGGTCCAGTATACTAGTTTGGATGAGATAATGGAATTGGAATGAGATTATCATCGATGATGTTTTCACTCATATGGTAGCTACCGACTTAAATGAAAGTGACGACATTGAACCGTGTTCCGTTGATTAGGGACAACATAGAACTGATTGGACAACCGAAATTACAATCCAAGTTAAATTCCTTGCCAAAGTATGTTTGAACACGCAGTTCCTACACTGCCCAAGGTAACCCTATTGTGTTACAAGTGGGAAATGAAGCGTAATGTGATGAATGAAATAGTGCGATATGTTGCACGCCTTATGGCGCAAGGTTTCTCTCAAACGCCCTATGATTCACTGCAGCATTACGAATGTGATTAGTGTTTCTCCTTAGGGATATGAATTATGCCCTTGCATGTTAAACTATTACGTCTTATTCTGAATTGTTAGAGTTATATTTTATGTCAATGACATGAATCTCATTAAGACTTTGGAAGAGCTTGAGAAAATTGCTCGCACCTGAAGATGAAATTTGAGATGATGGATCCTGAGAAAACTCATTTATAACTTGACCTAAAGTTCAAGCGTTGTTCTGATGGTACTTTGGTCTACTAGTCGAACTACACCCTCGAAGGTGTTACCTTTGAGTATACTTATGATCTTTCATAGGTTATATACAAATGAGACCTTGAAGAGTTTATGGAATCCGAAGTTCCATATCTGAGTTCAACTTTGCGCTTTGTTGTACTTAGCTTATTATATTAGATAGGACATCTCCTTCGTTATTAATCTGTTGGTAAAGATGTAGCACTGCGCCTACATGCAACCACTGAATTGGTATTAAAGACATTTTTCCGCTACATTGAAGGTATTATGGATTTGGGTTAATCCCAATGCATCCCAAGTGGATCTGACCCCCTTGATCCTCAGAATGATGCTTGCCTTGTTTGTTATGTTGACGCTGGTTACTTATCAAACCCGCACAAAGTACATCCCTTAATGGTTTATGTTTTTACTATTAGGGATATTGCAATATCTTGGAGGTCCACGATATGACCTTAGCTGCGAAATCTTTGAATCATTCCAAGGCTCACCTTACTTCACTATGCCATACGTGAGACATGGTTAAGAGATCTTGTTCAGCATATTCGAAGTACTTGCTGTTTTCATCCATCGTTGAGTCCCAATGACGATCCATGAAGACTATGTTGCATGTATCCACCTGACCAAGACATGATACATCAACAACCAAGACATATTGCGTCTACATCACATCAGCAAAGCATCAGTAGATTGAAGTCATGCAAGCCGATCCCAGACAACCTTGCCAACCTTTACCGACGTCATCGCCGAAGTCAACCTTCCAGGAGCTTGTCCGAGGAATTGGTATGCCTAACTATTCATATGGAATGCTTGTAGTTCTCATTTGGAAGTTCTGCCAAACTTAGGGGAAGTATCCAGAGTATACTCACTTGATCTTAATATACTAATTTTCCCTACGATTATGAGCATTTTTCCCACTGGGTTTTTACTACCTAACTAAATTTTGATGAGGCACCCCATCTTGGCCTAGTCATACCCTTGTGAGTTCTTCTACTTGCGTCCAGAAGACATTTAGTTTTGACTTAATGCAACTTCTCACTTTTCTCCTTAGTCTATGAGTTTTTATCCCACCTTGGGTTTTACCATAGCAAGGTTTTGTGAGTTTTACCTTTTATGCATTCTTCCATTGATTTGAGACTCGCATTCGCTTATTGTGCCGACGACTTTATCAACTCTACTTACTTCATTGCTGAAGACCTGATGCGTCATTTAGTTGAGTATTTACACACTCAATGGAGAGTGTTGCAGTCTTATTAGATTATGAATGTGATCATATAAATCTTATCATATCTGGGATATCCTTATGGGATTCTACCATATCTCTTAGACTAGTTATTATCCTATTATAATGGTAATCCTATTGGGATAAGGAATTTACATTCCCTACTATTATAAATGAGATGAGATAATACACACCTCAAAATTACACATCTTTTCTCTCTCTCTCTTTATGCCGCACCCCCTCTCTCTAGCCTTTATAATTATTCAGTAAATTATGCCTATAACACATTTGTAATTAAAAAATAATGAATAAATAAGATCCTTCATAATGATCTAGCTCTGCAGGCCAAGCTCTACTCGTGATACGCCCAATGGGCGGTGGGCCAATCAAACAATTGGACTTGAATATTGGGCTCGGCTAGCTAACTTCTTACCAATCATGTTGTGCCGTGCCTTATTTAAATGGAACTTTAATGAAAAACTCCCGGTACTGTTTACTTTAACGAAAAACCTCATTTTTATACTAAAAAGTCAATTCTGATACGATTCACTTTATCCTTTATTTTGTTCTTATCGTTAAAACTTAAAATTTTCAAACTATTTTCATTAATTTTCCTTTATTTAAATGGGCTTGGTCTGTTTCATGCCTTACTTAAATGGCTGTGGCCGTGCTGTGCTCAGCGCATCCACCGACTTCTTTTAGCGACAAAATAAATTAAAACTGATGTGCATCAACTTCTCGACTCCATGTCCAAATGCATATCGAGTCTGACACAATTGTTCATTACTAAGGAATTTGATGAAGGGGGCATCTTACTATGAATCACAAGAAATCAGAGACTTCCTATTAGGAGAACCACGAGAAATCAAAGACTTTCTCGTGACGGAATCATAAGATATTGGCAACTCAGGAAACTATGAAAATAAAGTCTCAATACAGCAAATCAAATCTCAGAGCTCTTATCTTCTTTAGGAGGTGCAAACTGCTTGCAAAGCTTGGATCTCGCCCAAGGATCCAAAGGAACTCTCTGAGGTGGTTGGGGGGCTGGTGGTTTTGATTGTCTGAGCTCATTTTCTCTGTCAATGAACCTATACAAGTTCGCCAACACATAGTTAGAATGTAGCCCAACATCAACCAGTATTGATCAAAACAGTCAGTGAACCACTGCGTGCTAGTAGAGTTATCTGATGGATAGAATTGTACTTGTTACTACTGAAAATTATAAGAAAAACTGAGGACAGTGTATAATATGGGGTAGGCAGACACTAGACAAGTAAATCGTATTGCTTATGTTTTTTGCCTATGCTTCCCATTTTCTTCCTCTTGTTTTTCCATCCCAAGGAGAAAAGTGAGGGTTTAGAAAGCATCACATATTGGACAATCAATGTCCGCAAAAATTTGTAAATTAAACAAACACTGCAAAATGAATTCAGTATGGCAGACAAGTATACAAAGATGGCAAAGAAGGCAGTTACTGAGGATCAAATATATCAATAAAATGCAAAATTACCCCATTTGTTCATATATAATCTTTGTTTATTTTCCAAAGACTCCTACCCTATTAATATGAAAAGGAACGACAATTGCCCATTTACGGACACAAAATGAATGCATGCATGCACCAAATGCACTCAGATTATTTGTTAATCATCGTACTCCCAGTAATTCGCTTCTCCTTTTGGTATATCGGAGGGACAAAGGCCCCCAAAAGAAGGAAACAAACTACATCGAAACTGTCCTTGGTTTTTTTCTCAGAAATGTTTTTGGACATATTCTTGATATTTCATTTTGGTGCTTGATTTCATTTGGCATTTTTTGGTTTCACTTGATTTTATTTTGGATTCAAATTGATGGGTTCTGTTTGGGTGGATTTGTTGTCTCTTAGTTTTTATGTTCAGAGATAACACATACGAATATGCCTATATATTAAAATCTATACGGGTCTTAAATGGGCCATTTATACCCAAAGGTTAAAATGAGTGGCCATACACTCTTTTACTTAGGTATTTGAGCATGGGTAAAACCTACCACCTTTACAAGTACTTAAATCCGACAAACATATTTCTTTTTTCTTTTATTTGTTTTCACCAGACAAACAAACATACTTCAATCAACAAATAAATAACAGCCTTACTCAATATAGGCCATAGGTGCAGCATCACCAACTCGTATACGAGTCCGAAGTAGTCTTGTGTATCCACCTACTCGATCTCTGTAACATAATATCCAACCAATGTAACAAATGAAAATATAGAAGACTTAAAAAACAAGAGGTTTGAGGTTCACTTGTATCGATAAGCCATTTCTGTAAATAGCTTGTGAAGTACATTATCCCCACGCACGAAAGCAGCAGCGCGCCTTGCGGCACACAAGGAGCCCTGTCTCAATATTGAAAGAGAACAGAATCACGTGAGAAAAAAAAATCCATACAAATGGATCTACAATGAAGATATTTCCACAACTTTGCACCGCAAAACAAGAGTACAAGCATATTTCAAATTTCGATACATCATGTTCATATAGCCAAATATTGAGTTAGAACTTTGTTAAATACCCTCATAAAGTGTTTATAGATAAAAATAAAAGGGAGCTTTAACGAAAAGCTCCCGGTACTGTGCACTTTAACGAAAAACCACATTTTTACACTAAAAAGTCAATCCTGGTACTATTCACTTTACCTTTTATTTTGTCTTTGTCGTTAAAACTCAAAGTTTTCAAGCCCTTTTCATTAGTTTTCCTAAAATAAAATTACATAAAAATATTCACACACGAATGTCAAAGCACTGTATCAAACTACCCAGTTCTGGTTAATATAGAAGACTTTCAAATAAGTGATATTTATCATGAAGCTCACAGATGACTGTATCGGTTCTATGGGGCATGACTTATTGGGCATTGGGTATTCTTGGATTTTTCAATTAGATATTATTTTTCTTGTAGATTATGCTGGCAGATGCTGGTTTACATCCAACAATAAACCCCTTTTCCCAAACCCAAAAGAAAGTAAAAAGGTATATGTAATCTCTCTAATCAAATATTAACATATGCATTTCGGTAGATATTTTTTACCCAAACAACAGTCCAACTAGTGTTTTTCTCATTCAAACAACTAGGGACGCTTTCAACAGAAAACTGATGCAGGACCCTACGACTAACACACACAAGGTGATCAAATCATCAAACATTCACTATGTTTCACACCCAACAACTAAAGAACACTGGGTGATTGAATCACCAAAGATTCACTATGTTTAGATTATTTGGAAATCCACAGCAAATCTATAGACCACCAAATATAAGCACCTAACATGTTTTTGAACTTAAAAATTTTCAACACTTGCAACTCAACCTCACTCCAATACTTGCACCTCACATTTCAATCTCATGTTGGACTATCTACGATTGCATAAAATTTTCTATCCAATTGGAATAACGTCACAATTTACAGAATTGCAAACTTGGGAACTAGGAGTTACTCAAGCACGTGTTCCTCATATACAAATCAGAAGGTGTGTTATTTCAAACCTATTCATTTCTGTAATTATAGAGAAGCAGGGCCTATCTGTTAACCGAAACAGTCACTTTAAGATTCTCTCCGATGGGCTATAGCATACATAAATCTCTGTCAAGGAAAAACTTCCATCTTCTAAAAACAATTATTAAATTTAAAAATGTAGAGACTGGAGATTTGTAAGAAACTACCCGTAAATGTAATACTTAAACACAATTATAGCAGAATCAATACATACATCTTTTCCAAGCTGCACCATTTTATCAGCCTCGCGACGGATCTCCTTGGCCTGCAAATAGAACAAACAAAACATTTAAACATAAAGTTTAAATTTCCCGAAACATCGAAGCTTACGGTGAAACTTTTTGTCCTTATAAACTTGTTGGACCATGGCATAAAAAATGTTTCAGGGTTCAGGCACCAAAAGAAAAGGAATTTTAATATAATTATTACAAAAAATAAAAAATCATAGACAGAAGAGAAATATAATCAGACAGTTTTGTTTCAATCAGAGAAATTAACTAAAACCCTAAACCCAGAAAACCCCTAAATTTGTAAAATGTGGGAAAATCCCAACAAGTAAATGAAAAAATGAGAAGGAAGAAAAAGAGAAGGAGGTACCTTGGAAACAGTAGTCTCAATGCGCTCGTGCTTCACCAACTGCGACACCATCGTCCTGCGCATCAAACCACACTAATTCTTTCAACCATAATTACATTAACATTTTGAGCTTCGAAAGCTAAATCTGTGAGATTAGGAACCTGAGCATGGACATGCGGTGACCCGTGGGTCGGTTTAGCTTCCTGAATTTCGTCATCCTCCTCCCTTGCGAGCCTCGCGTTCGCACACTGACAGTGAGAAGAACAGGGGAGGGCTTGGAAAATTGAAAAAACTAAAAGCCCTAGGTTCGGGCTTTGGGCTTTGGTCTTTGGGCTTTGGGTTAAGATTCGGGTTTGAGGGAACCGTGGACTGAGCGGATCAAGGTTCCAGATTTGGGCTCAAAATTCAGTGGATCGATCCTTACATTGGGCTGAGCTTAAACATAAGAGCTCAATTCGAGAGATATATGGCTTATCGTCTTTGCCCTTGGCCCAAATATTCCCAATGGAGTTTTCAGAGGCCCAAGTATAAAGCTTGGATTAATAGTTCCTTTTTGGGCTAAGCCCAACCCCTCCATTCTCTCGCCAAAGAAATCAAACTGCAGTATTGCTAACTCATTGTGAGATTAAACCCACTGCCCACCTGTTCCCCCTATTATCGTTTGTTTAAAAAAAAAAAAAAAAAAAAAAGTTCCTTTTTGGGCGGAATCAAAATTATCAGAGACTTTGCAAGACATTTAAGGAAAAAATACACAAACTAAATATCTTTGCCAAAACTTATGTTTCAATGTGAATGTACTGCCTACCTAACTTTTTGTTAAAAAGTTAGTCAGATCAGATCGTTTAATTTCTCAAGAGTAAAAATTAGTAGAGAGCTCTAAAGAACATGTTTATTGTTGAAAATAATATTTAGGATAAAGTACGAAAAACTACTTCAACTATTGGTGTCGCGACACTTTCATACCTCATTTTTTAAAATTGACAATGTCATACCTCATCTTTAGAATTTGGTCCAATGTTATACCTTCCGTTACTTGGCCGTTTACTTTTCAGTTAAATGCTAACGTGTCTTGATCCGAGTCCCACTTTCTATTAAAAAATTAATAAATATTATTAAAAACTAAAAAAAATCATTTAATAATTTTTAAATATTAAAATAATAAAGAAAAGAAAAAGAAAGAAAAAAAAAAAAACCTTTTGTTCGTACCCTTCTCCCCCCCCCCCCTCTTCTCTCTCTTCTACCTTCTAGTCCCCTTCCTGCAACCCAGAAAAAAAAAGGAGGAAGAAGAAGAAGAAGAAAAAAAAAAAAAAGAACTGAATGTGCAACCCAGAAGAAAGAAGAAGAAGAAGAAGAAGAAGAAGAAAAAAAAACCACCCAGAAAAAAAAAAGGAGGAAGAAGAAGAAGAAGAAAAAAAAAAAAACCGAATGTGCAACCCAGAAGAAGAAGAAGAAGAAGAAGAAAAACCCGAATCTGCAACCCAGAAGAAGAAGGAGGAAGAAGGAGGAGGAGGAAGAAGAAGAAGAAGGACGAAGAAGGAGGAAGGAGGAAGAATGAGGAAGAAGAAGAAGAAGAAGAAGAAGAAGAAGAAGAAACCCAAATAAGGAGGAAGAAGGAAGAGGAACAATAAGAAGAAGAAAAATTCAAAAAGTCAAAAATAAAAAAAAACCCGAATCTGCAAAAGAAGGTGACAAAAAAAAAAAAAAAAAAAACCCAGATCCCATTGAGGTGGAATCGGGAAACCTTCGTGACCTCCTCCTTCTTTTTCCTCTTCCTCCTTCTTTTTCTTCCTCTTCTTCTTCGGGGGGGTTACTAAGGGGTTTTTTTTTTTTTTTTTTAATTTTTTTTACTTTTCTTTTAATATTTAAAAAATATTAAATAAATTTTTTTTTAGTTTTTAATAATATTTCATTAATTTTTTTAATAGAAAGTGGGCCCCGAATCATGCCACGTTAGCATTTAACTGAAAAATAAACGGTCAAGTAACAGAAGGTATAACATTGGACCAAATTCTAAATATGAGGTATGACATTGTCAATTTTAAAAGATGAGATATGAAAGTGTCGTGACACCAATAGTTGAGGTAATTTTTGTACTTTACCCTAATATTTATTATGTGATTGTTCACCTATTGGATCATATGTAATATACTAATAGTTCCACACTTTTTAGTGTATATCCAACACCTATAAATAGTCACCCTAATGTAAAAAAAACATACTTGGATTTCTCCTCTCAATCTCTCTCTCGTCTCTCTTTATTATCTCTTTCTCTATACTTTATTGTTCTTTATAGATTTATTTTTGTGTGAGCTAGAGTCATTTTGTAATTTAGAGTTTCTCGATACTCAACCATTGGACTTCATGATGTTTTCAATTGTTCTTCCTTCATTACTACATAAATCTTGTATGACAAGAGGAATCTATGTTAAAAAAAAAAAAAAAAAAAAAAAAAAACAAACTTCTGTTGTATGTAAGTTTTAACCTTTTTTAAGCGTGAATTCAATTTGATTCGTTGATTCTAAATAGTTGAGAGTTTAAAGTTCCTCAAGTTTTAATTGTATAACCAAATCATACGAAATATTTTGGTGGATGTACTTGTGCTATTACAAATTAGGCATATTGTGCACAACTCTGCCTCTCCAAAACATTTGGTGCATTTTTTTTTTTTTTTTTTTACAAAGTTTTCATTAAAAACAAAAGAATAATGGTTGAAGCTGTTTTACAATTTTTCTATGAATTTGAACTCAGTGGATATGACTCAATTTTAGGTATAAGACTTGTCTGTACATAGAGAAAAATCATTTTATTCCATTCTTAGTGGTTGAGTTTTATCTCCCACCTTGAGTTTACAAATAATTAATGGTTGAGATATATTCCAATAGCTAAGCTCTTCATTTATTTATTTGTTAGCATTTTTTATTATGGTGTTTGAACTTCGTTTATTTCCATTTTTTTTGTTACTATAAATTTGTTATTTAAATATATAATTATATCAAATTGTATATTTTTTAATCATTTTTTCAAAGAAGCTGCTACTTTTTCTCATGAATTGTATTGCATAATCATGGAAGTAGTGTACGCTTGTCATTAACCAAAAGCTCAGTGACCAAATAATGGCATGATTAACATGGTCATTCATGATCCACAATGATGTGTCAGATTCTAATAATCCATATGGACATTTTTTGACACCTCAACTTAGTGTATTTTGCACATCCTTGGAAGCATGGCTCACACAAAAAATTGGTCCTGAGACCATCTAAGTTTAAATTGACCTTTGATCCCTTTTTTTCTCAAGAATTTAAAAATGTATTTGTGAGCTTAATCAACATCTAATTGTGGACTATTTGACCTAGATGTATATGCAAGATGGTCATACTATTATTTGCTTGTTATTACATACGAATTTTCCCAAATTTTTAGGCTATTCATGTCATTTGTGATCAATTTTGAGCACACAATTTTTCATGGCTTACCACAAACTTTAAACTTTTTATTCATTGCTAATTTTTGCTTGGGAGATGTTACATCCCACATTGCCCAGAGGAGTGAATCCTATAAGCCTTATATGTATATTCCCATCTTTACCTAGCACGAGGCCTTTTGGGAGCTCACTGGCTTTGGGTTCCGTAGGAACTTCGAAGTTAAGCGAGTTCGTGCACGAGCAATCCCAGGATGGGTGACCCATTGGGAAGTTCTCGTGTGAGTTCCCAAAAACAAAACCGTGAGGGCGTGGTCGGGGCCCAAAGCGGACAATATCTTGCTACGGTGGAGTCGAGCCCGGGATGTGGTGGGGGCCAGAGCCGGGATGTGTCAGGAGATGCATCTTGATCACATGAATCATCATGATCATTCAGTTGACGTTTAGGTTCTAAACTTTGAACTCTCCATAGAAGGGTATGATCCAATTCTCTAAGTAATTCATCTAAATATTTTGTCCTAGATGTGACAATGAAAGCCTCGAAGAGGCATTGTACTCAAGCAATGAAATACTTATAAATTGATGATAATCGATAATTTTGATTAGGATTG
Organism: Pyrus communis; assembly: GCF_041283825.1. Lineage (NCBI taxonomy): Eukaryota > Viridiplantae > Streptophyta > Magnoliopsida > Rosales > Rosaceae > Pyrus > Pyrus communis. The sequence goes on from NC_142565.1 coordinate 18,355,357, forward strand.
TGCTATCCGCACACCTCTTATTAATTTATGTCGTTTGATTATCATCAATTCATTCGATTTGACGATTAAAAATTAAGAGAATGTGTGGGGAATAAAAATATGTGTGTGTATATCAAACCCCTTTTTATTATAGTAGATACTCATATTATTAAGAGCTCATCAATCATGTTTTTACATTAAGTTGATGAATTGTAAAAAGGTTGGCCAAGTGCAAAGAAGTAAATTCAATTTTTGAGAGCCATTGAAAAACTTGGAAGAAGGGACCTATAATTTATACCCCAATGTTATTCTTAAGTATTTATAATGAAGTGAAATAAACTCACTAGTATGACATGATGCTTTACAGTAGAGACATGAGTATTTTATTTTTATTTTTTTTCGTCATCTATGTAGCTGCATTTGTATAAATACAATGTTACTTAAGACGTGAGACTTATGTGGAGACTACATACTAACTCCTTGAGAATTTAACTCTCGAAACCATTTCTAAAAATATGAAAATGCCATGAATTTTTACTTAAAGATTTCAATTTACAAGCATAAAACTCAAATTATGCATTCAATACCTATTCCAGATAAAATTGGTATATATTGCCTTAATAAGTACTTTTGTTTGTGTGAAATTATATTGTTGCAACATACTCTTGAAGGAGCTCAGAGTTATCGTAGAACTCTTGGATAGTCTTTAAAGCTATTTAGTGTATATTGCGTGTATTAGCCATGACGTCTAATCAATGGCGGATTTAGGAAATAATATTAGGGGGTCAATAAGAATAGTGCATGCAATGCGCAATTTTTTTATACCAAAAATAGCATGCATATCGCCATTTCATTGAGTCTTGGTAGGCCTGAATTCATTTGGAAAGACATACTGTACACCTGTTAATGCCTCATTTGCGAGGGTAACTAACATGTTTCAAGGTTGCTCCCATATGAATGCTTAACAAAGAAACACACTTATCTTGAACACACTAACAATGTTTGATATCATTGCATGCCATTAATATGCTTGTCCAAGAATGATGATGTTTTTTTATTCATTGAGATCACCATTTCATTCACACTTCTTTCAGACATTTTATCAAACAGTTGGAGATCATGTATGAAGCCAACTCTAATCTTCAAAAAGGCAGTACCCAAGGTATCCATGGACATTCACCGAAGTTCGGAGGATCAGCACCCAAGGTATCCATGGACGTTCATCGAAGTTCGGGGGATTTGAAATTGGGTACTAGGAGGAATATCCTGCAAATAAAAATTAACTTTGCACATTAGACTAGTCAAATAATGAACTAGTCAACTAGTTACAAGTTAGTCAGTGATACAAAGTGCGGTTGTAACAATGCAAAATAACTGACCAATATGTTCAACTAATTAGATTCTACCCAGATTAGTTTCACAACAGTAATTCCTAAGCCTGAACACATTTACATATTGTTTCATTATGCAAACAATGATAACAAAGGAATTATGAATTAAAGTATGCTGGATTGACTAGTCAAGCTCACTAGTTAACTAAGTACAGATTCGTCAATTAATCAAACACAAATCTACGAATCAAACTTAGTTCACGATGAGTTATCTTAGTCAATAACAAATCATTTCATTGCTCATAATATGCAATGTAAACTTAGTCTCTAACACATCAAATAATAATTCATAGGATGCATGAAACATATGCAAATAAATAAGATATGTGGACAAGTTTAAGAAACAAAGAACACAAGAAGTTTTTGGTTGGAAAAACCCACCTTTGGGTTAAAAAATCGGGGACTCTCCACTGAGTCCAATCCACTAGTAACATCAATATTCTTACAAAGTAACCACACAAGCTCAATTCCTAGATCCTTCCTATAGAGTAGCTTGTACCTTTGTGCAACCTTGCCTTTCACAAGATGGATTCTTTCGGTCTTCACGAAGTGGCAGCTCCTCCTGAGATCTTCACCTTGTGGCACTGAAATCAAATTAATTTATGCAAATGATGTTATGATGAAGTTGATGCAAATATGCATTCGATGTCTAGTCATTTTCATCAGTTAAACACTTGAAAGATGAAACCGACGCAAATCCAAAAAGAGGTCAGTTTAAAGATTTGAAACTTGAAAAACTTGACCACCAAATTCAAACAAAACCATGAAGATAATGCTAACTTTAATATGCAGTGATTGGATGTTTGATGCATGAACATGGTTTTGTGACTAGGGTTTCAATGCAGAACACAAGAGGTATCTCAAAGCTAAAATCAACTATTTTTCTGACAATGTAAAACTCCTAGCCAAAACAAATGAGCATATAAAACGAATTTAAGCAAGCAAATTCAAAGATAGGTTTAGAAATATCCAATGAAGAACAATACCCATAAAATATGCTTGATGCTCCTAGGAGATCTAAGATATAGATGAAAAATAAAGCTTTAAAAAATTATCCAATCTTAAAACCCAAAAACCAAATGAACCCTAGATTGGTCTTTATAAAGAAGGCTGAGTTTTAGAGAAGAAAAGGGACAAGAAAAGTCACGTGTCATGTGCAAGAGCAATATGGAGAGATCTAGGGTTGGAAATCTATTTTCAAGATAAAGCCGTCAGATGGCCTATGTGGGTTGTCTTAAAGTATGTCCAGCTTGCGTTAAAATAGTGAGAAGTTTTGACTAGACAGAGCTACTAGACAAAATGTACTGGAAATAATGGCATGAAATGCATATGAATGAACAAACCCTTGATGAGAGTAGTTTAGCTCTTGAGATGATATTTCCAGCAGCAAGATCCCAAAGTAGCATTTAAACCCTAAATCTAACTAGAGCATGTGTGGTTCAATTTACAACATTTGACAAGGGAAGCCAAACAATAAAACTAAACTTCACAATCTCCTTTTGTGGCTTTCCTTGACAAAATAACTCAAACTCTATAACAAAATTCACTCAACCTCACACAAGAGAACCCAAAGGACAAATCCTTGAAAGAATTACTCTTGACAAGAACAAGTGAAAAGTTATCATGTTTAAAGTAATTGCAAGGAAGTAAATTGCTTAGCATTGAACATGATTGCAACACAACTCAAATTTTCAAATTTAATTTTTCTCTCCCATTTTGTCATGGCAAAGACAAAGGATCTAAAATGAATGATATGCCAATTCATTTAAATAAAATACATGATATGCCTATTAAGCTCATGAATGAAATGTACAACCACAAATGAAAAGGCAATAAGAACGAACAATCAAGATTAGGCACAAGGTTCACATTATAGCATGGCAACACAAGAAAGACTGATAAATGATTTTGCAATGATAGTAAGAACAATCCAAGGACGCAAGTACAATAGTAGCAAGATAGTCAACGCAAACCATAAAGGTACAATTCTCGATGTCAAGACATTTAAAGCAAGTAGCTTGTCCAAGGAAATTGTTCAAAAACAACCCACAACAAAGAAATACACCAGGAGTATCTTAATCAAGGTACATTAGAAGAGAGGTTCAAAAACAATGCCAAAATAGGTCAAGTTTGTCTCGTAAAAATTTGAACTCCCCCATAATTTGTACTCTCCTAGACCCTAACTCCCCCATAAACCTAGAAGTCTGTAGACTAAGTGGCGGCATCTGAACGTAAATATCAAAATTTGCAGAAAATACACCATGCAAGGATAGCAAAAGCATAGCGTATAATGAATAGTAATAGATCATGTCAGTATGCTTAAGCAAAGTGTAGCAACAATTAAGCACAAGTAACTGAACCAACTTCGCCACAAAGGATGCATGTGATATAAATGAACTCCCACAGAAATGATGCTCTTCATACAAACAAACTCCCCCAGAAACCTAGACCACGACTTGAAACATGCAGTAACACAAATACCCTTAAAAGATTTCACTTTTCTGACGAGGGATAGTGACTCAGCAGAAAGGGAAGATGTCCATTTACAACCAGTTTTGTGCATATGCCTGAAACAATGTACTCAAACATATTTGTTCAAACACATAAAATGATAGAGAACACGATGACAATTGTAATCATTGCACCAATAAACAATAGCAAAACCACAAGCCATGAAGAGAATAAGAAAAAGTAGTTTGAGACCCTTTTGGAAAGTGTGGACCGAACAATCAAATATCTAAAGGGCATAGCATGCAAAACTTTTGGCAACAACAAGAATGAGATTTCCATTGTTTAAGGTATAACGTGAAGGCTTGACCTTTGGACAAAGGAACAGTGAGGTCCTGATGGGCTTGACGGTGGTAGGCTTCTATGACATAGCGACAAGTGAACAACTCAGATTGATGCACACTAGCAGTGGAGGTGAAATGAAACCCTAGAGATGTTGGAGAATGTAAATGGTTAGGATACCATGAAGAGATTTGAACCGTAAGAAGGACATGAACGGTTGAGATGAAGAGGTTAAAAACATAAAGTGCAATGACATACATGCCCTTAAAAATATTCACTTTTCTGACAAGAACCAGTGACTTGTCAGAAGAGGAAAGTGTCCATTTTGAAAACAGATAGTGCAAAACCCTACAATAATGAAATCAACTAATTTCAAACACCACCAAAAACCATGCGAGTAAACAAGAGAACAACATGATCTTAGCACCAATAAGCTACAACTAACTAGACAATCGACTGAGAAGATGAGTGAATGAACAGCTTCAATATATATGCTTCCATGAGAAGGAACCAAAAAAAGTAATGACTTAAAATTAAACATGCAATGCAATTTTCAATTAGCAAGTCTTTAAGAACACACATAAACAGTAAAGCATAGATTAACACAAGCTCATAGTGCAACTGTGATGCATCAAGGTAGGGTAATAAGATTGGTGATAGCCATCTTTAAATCAAAACTCCAAACCACTAAACTCAATATTAATTCAGAGGCTAACCATACTTTTAATAATTTATTGAGTTTAAGAAACAACACTTACAATATAAATCGAACAAGGATCAAAACACAAAACTATGCACAAGGAAAAAAAGCCAAAGCCAGATGAAACTTTAAGATGACATATTGCAATAAGATACACAAGTCATTTGATATGATTGGTGCAAAAAGTATTTGAAGCACCCCAGGAACCTTTTGAGCTTTTATGACAAGTGGAAATAATTTGATGACCTATGAAATTGCAATGGATAATGATAGGAGCATATTCATGCGACTTAAATGGCTTGTTCTCGTGCATTTACGTTATGTTTCTTTAGTTATTTTAGTCCTTTAAGCTATTTTCGTGTGTTTGTAGGTCCAAAGGGCTAAAGGAGCAAAAAGATGCATTTTGGAGACTTTTGGAGCACTTTTGGGCTAAGGATGGATAGCTTATGCTTGGCGCCAAAATGTTGGACGAAATTGAAGACCAAAGTGTTGGAACCTTGTTCCCTTTAGTTTTAGGACATTTAAACCTTTCCAATTCCCTTATGCCGTGCATCTCCACCTTTCTCCCAAAACCATACACATGCATTCATTATTCATTCCCTCACATGCTCCCATTACTTATCATCACCACTTATCACTTATCATAACCACATATCATATCACTTATCATCACCACTTATCACTTATCATAACCACATATCATATCACTTATCACTTATCACTTATCACTTATCATCATCACTTATCATATCACTTATCATAATTGATGCGAGATTTATACGCGCACAAATTAAACCCTCTTTTTGTCGATTTGTAGTATAAGTATAAGTAGGGATCGTTCTGGACCGGGGATTAGGAGGGATTGCAAATCTCTTGGAAACTGACTCAAAAACGTAAAATAAAGTTTAAAACACTATACTAGACTCAAAGAATTCAAAAATACTTTAAAACATAAACTAAACAGATTCTAAGCACTAAAGAACAAGAAAGTAAAGGGGGGTTTGATTTGACGACATTAACTAAATTGCACAAATTGTAATTAAAGGCAAAACGTAAATATAAATGTGATGAAATTATGGATGATGGAATAGCCAAGGGGTTCTTCTCCACACATATTACACTTGCATACAAGATTGATTCTCAGTTGGTCTTTCGATAAATTATGAAACTCAATACTCCGGGTTAATTAGGTCCGCTTAAATTAACCGTCAAGTTTTCCTTAAGTTAATGAATTGGATGGGTTAGCGCAACGCAATTCACAACATTCTCCAAAAGTCCTTTACGTGAACAGCACAATAAAGATACAATCAAAGATCATTAAGCATTAGGAAAACTATAAGTGTTGACGAGGCATTCGTTACTATGATGAGCATGAAACTAGTGCCAAGAATTCATTTAACGCGATTGTTTATAAGCAACCTCCACTACTTGTGAATATAAGTTCATAACGATTAGGTGAAACTCACTTATATTCTAGCGTCATATTCATGCATGAAAATTAAGCGCGCATTCTTAATAAACATACATAAATAAGTTATCAATCAAACGGTTAAACAAATTGAATCCACAACTTATGAAATTCCAACGAAAGTTAATCAATTCATATTGCAAGTAATAAACATAGTTTCGAATCACCCCCTAGCTAAAGGGGGTTTAGTTCCTCATAACTTTGAAATCAAAGAAACACCTAAACATTCCAACAACTCAAACTTGAATTGTATGAACGTTTAGGCACTCTTCTCTTCCATTCCTCATACGCACAAAACAAAGAGAATTAAAATGAAACATTGAAATCAAAGAATCACCTAAACATTCCAACAACTCAAACTTGAATTGTATGAACGTTTAGGCCCTCTTCTCTTCCTCTTCGTTGTAGCACAAGGTCTAAGGTGAGGTTTGGGGGATTATGGAAATGGATGAGGAGTGGTGTAGAAGTGGAAGGGGAATGGAAAAATGGTGTTTGGATTATAAGGGGAGAGATGGGAAGCTCATGGCTAGGGAAGGGAGAATGTGTTTGTAATGTGTTGTGTATGAAAATGAGATGTTTTTTGAATGAATGAATGCAAGGGTATTTATAGGAGTAGTGGAGGGAACATATGGCTATGTCATTTGTAGGTGAAGTAGGTGGATGTTGTAGGTGAAGTAGGTGGATGTTGTAGGTGATTATGAGTGATAAGTGATAAGTGTATGATATGTTAAGTGATAAGTGAATGATTATGATAAGTGATAAATGAATGTATGATATGATAAGTGGTGAATGATATGTGGTGAATGATAAGTGGTAGTGTTTAAGTATTTAAAATAGGGAACAAAGCCCTTCCTTGCATGGCAAGGAAGGGAGACACAAGGAAACACACGACAATGTCCTAAGGTTGCTAGGAATGTTGTTTTTGTGTTCTAAAATGCGTAGGAGTTTTCAATGATGCTCAAACATGAGGTCTTTTTAGGATTTAACTTTCCTACTTCAAGTCTTCAATTTCGTCCATCCTTTTGGCTCCAAGCATATGATATCCATTCCAATCTCTAATTTGCTCCAAAAGGCTCCAAAAGGCATCCTTTTGCATACTTTGCCCTTAGAACCTGAAAACACACAAAAGAAGCATAAAGAACTAAAATAACTAAAGAAACATAACGTAAATGTACGAGAACAAGCCATTTAAGTCGCATAAATATGCTCCTATCAAATACCCCCACACTTAGCTTTTGCTAGTCCTCGAGCAAAACAGAAAAACAAAACAAAAAGAACAAAACACAACCTACACCTTCCAACAATCGTATCAGGGACTTCCAATGCACATGACAAATTAAAAATCATTATTCTCACAGATTTGAGCCATCTTTACACTTAAGTACATTCTTACTCATAGTCACCACATACTAGTTCACAATTAAGCATTTAAAACCATGTTTTGAATGTAGTAACATGCCTTAGAGAATTCCCTCAATTTCTTACTAGATGTACTCTCGTTTTTCACACAGATTTTCTGACTACACACCCTACACTAGGTATATGTGAGAAGATTGATGTAAACATGTAGACGAACACTCACATATGTTATAATAAGGAAAGCATTTTCTGGAGTTAATAAGCATGTTTAGATATGATCTCATGAATGGAATGCTACTACTTAGACGCGAGAACCAGTGACACCATAAACCCATACCAAGTTCAAACTCCACAAATTGAAATACACAACACTCAAGATAGAAGTCAAGGGTTGTAACGGGGCTTGGGGTATGTGGATAACAAAGAAGGGATATGGAAAACAAAGGTTTTTAAAGAAATAGTGAGCAAAGCATTTGAATCAACTTAGAATTCACTTTTGAATGAAAACTCAACTTTTGAACAAAAAGGGAGAGTTTAGACAATTTACACCCAGAATTGGTGTTTTGGAACCTTTCTTCAATCACTTATTCTTTCATTTTTTTCTTTTCTCTTTTTTTTTTTTTTTTTTTTTTTTTTTTTTTTTTTTTCTTTTGAATCTCAAAACATCAACACTTAAACATTCTCTCCCCCACACTTATTTTCTTTCATAATGTAACTCAAAAGGAATTCAATTAAGTCATGCTCACTATCTTTTAAGAACAAGGGTGGGGATTGTCCTAAACTAGGCTAGGTGAGGAAAATGTGGGTAAACAAAGAATAAAGGCTAAACAAGGCTCAACGGGGTTAAAACTTACAACATATACGAAGTATGGGAAGTAAGGCTATTTGGCTATGGTGGTGGTCACTACACAACTTCTTGAATATGTGTTATGCAAATCAATAACATGCTTTGAATGAAATGGGCATGAGTTCTAGCATTTGGAACTATATGATGAAACGCCTTCTAAGTAGTAACCAAGCAAAGAATAATGAGATCATGCAACGACTTTAGAAAACAAGAAATCACAGATTAAACTCTCCAAAGAACGTTATAGGCTCAAGTCTCTCAGGGTTGTAGCGTTTGTTTGAGTTCCTTCCTTCAAGCATGTTACAAAAACGAATTTTTTTTCTTTTATGATTGCATGTGAAGTCATACATTATAACCATAACCAAGCATATACCAAGAGTAAATCATACTTTTCTCTATGTTAATAACTCTTTCTAACCGTCATGCAATTATAAACCAAATCCTTATCATTGTGTTGGAAGGTACCCTAAGACACAAACACATAAAAACGACTCAAAACACTCTTTTTAGGGTTTTTAAAACAAGTTTTTCAAATTTTTATGTGATTTTCGGAGTTATAAAACAAAACACACTAAAACACTCTAAAACAACTTAAAAACACCTTAAAACAGCAAGGAACAACATTTGAAGTTATGGGTGATAAAATCCCACGAATTTGCATTAAATAAACTTAGTTACCCCCCCCACACTTAAATCAAACATTGTCCTCAATGTTTTAAGCATATGGTTCACACAAAACATAAGTAAACACACAAAAAACATTTAAACATGCTAAACATGGCAGAATGTAATTAACAAAGAGAAGAGTTTAGGGACGCAAATCTGGTTATGGAGTGTAAATTCCCTCTTCTCCTTGGTGATTGCATTGAGGCTTTGATCTTTGTGATTCCACAGGCTTACTCTTGAACTGGTTTCCGCCCATCGTTGATTTTCCTTTGTGCTACTTCTTGAACTGGGCAGCATGATGGTTCATTTGGTCTCCCCCGAAGGTCTGAGCTTATCCCTTTTATCTGTTTCTTTGTTCAATCTTTCCAATTCGTATTGAAAAGGGTTGGAGGATAACTCAGCCTATGTTTGTCTCCACATGCTTCAATGTATCATTTTCACTTGCCTTACTCGCTCCCCTTTGCAGAAGTGGTCCCTTCTCCGGAAGTGTATCAACCGTTGAAGATGACTACTCGAGAGCAACGCTAGGTAAGCAATCAGGAATAGGTTCCAGGCAGTTGGCTCCAGATCGGAAGATTGACTCCAAGTGCCGGCTGATTGCTTCTTTTACTTTGCCATGCGAGTAAGAACAAGGACAAAGAAAAAGACAGGGAAAGAGCATGATATGAGATACTTTTGCTTTTGACCTTGATGATATGAGATACCTTTGCTTTGAAGAAGCGGTGAATGAATCAGCACATGCTTCAATCCGCCGTTTCCTCCTGGGTCATATGTACTCCAGGCATCTGGTATCATCTTTGGGGAAGAAGAAAGAATTGAGTATTTCGAAAGGCTTTGCTGGGAGTGCGCCCTCAGAGGTGAGGGAGAGTTGGGCATTTTCTTCAGGTTTGCCCTGCCATAAAAGACGAAGGTCGACATATATAGAGATAATATCAAGTGGTGGTACTTTTTACCCTTGTCGACAAACGTTTTGATCCCGCAATTCCGGCTTTTTGAAATAGTGGCGCCTCTTCGATCTCTGAATACGCCTCTTCGATTTCTGAGCAGGCGCCCCTTCGATTTCTGAACGACACGTGGTAGTGCAGATGCGGCTCCTTTTGACAAAGCTGCACGCGTTTTCTGAAAAGCAGAGAAAACGTCGCCGAACTTTGCGCTTGTCGGCTAAAGATGTGTAGTTGCGATGATGGCCTCCACGTGTTGTCTGAAAAGAAGAAATCTTTTGACAAAGTTGAACGCGTCTTCTGAAAAGCTGAGAAAGTGTCGCCTAAATTACGCCGGAAATTCCGGCTTCTTGAATCGGTGGACGCGTCGCCTTGGCTTTTTATAGATCTATCGATCACCACAACAAACACACTCTGAAGATTTCCCATTCTTGAAAATCGACTCTGGCCCTTTGAAATTTAACTCCATCCCTTCTCTTTGAACACTTTTGAAAAAATGGCAAACTCATCGAACCTTAGCTTGGAATTGAGCCTTAGCAGTGATACGGCCGCGCCGCGTCAAGGTAACGTATGGCGCCCTTCTTTCTTTTCTTCTAACGGTCCTCTCACAGGTGAAGACTCCGTGATGCAGGACGCCACAACAGCTACAATAGTAGCTAGGAACCTCCTCACTCCAAAAGATAGTAGGCTGCTGTCAGGACGGTCCGATGAGTTGGCCGTTCAAGAGTCCCTCGCACTTAGTGTTCAGTGTGCGAGTTCTGTGTCCAACATGGGCCAACGCCTGCTTGCCCGCTCCCGTCAGGTGGAATCATTGATGGCAGAGGTGGAAAGTCTCAAGCAGGAGATCCAGCAGCTTAAGTACGAGAATAGAAGTTTGCATGTGCTTGCAAATAACTATTCGTCGGGCATGAAGAGGAAGCTTGATGAGCTGCAAGAATCTGAGGGTCGGATTCAAAGCGACCGTCAAAGGTTTTCATCTTATCTCCAGAGGCACCTTTTTCCTGGGTCATCCAGCGTTTGGCCAAGTATTGAGGCCTGGAATGCTCTAGCTCCGATGCCTTCCGCTCCGATGCCTTCCGCTCCGATGCCTTCCGCTCCTATGCCTTCCGCTTCTATTCCTTCTGCTTTGACGCCTCGTAGTGGGGCTTCACGTAAACATCCTCTGTGAAGGCTCCATCTTTCTCCATGTTTAGTATCTTTTTATTTTATTTTTTTATTTTTTTATTTTTTTTTTATTAACATAAATAAAATCAAACGGCATGGAATTGGTCCTTGAATGGAAGGTGATACTTGAAGTGAACCGGCATTGGTTTGAATTCTAGTGTAGGTGCCTGATTAAAAAAAAATAGCAAGTTAGTATAAAATCTAATGGAATTTGGAAAAAAAAACTTACTTGTTTTGTCCGACAAGAACTCAATGACAAACACCACTCCTTTGAAAGTTTCAGGGATATTGGACTTGGCCAGATTGCAAGCGATGGTTATGACTTGTCCAATGTCATCAAATTTAACTTCTTTGGATTTTGTGGTTTCAAGAACGTCCTCTTTGATGAATTCATGACATTCCCTACTTGTCACCTTTGGAAGAGCTTCCAAGATGTCTTTTTCACCTTCTTCTTCCTTGGAAGTCATGAATCTGCAAGGAATAGGGATACTTGTTGGAACGGGGTTAAAAATAATGAAATTTGGAACAACCATACCTGTATTAGATGGCATAGGAGCAATAGGTGCCTCCGGTAAAGGTGTTTCCACCCTTTCCATGGGTTGGGTGTATTCCTCTTCCTTGTGATTTGATTTTGATGGTTGAGGGTCCGTTCCAACCTCCTTGTCACTTCTCAACATGAAAGCATTAGTGGTTTCAAATTCTCCCTTCTGATTTGCAATGGTTGAACTAGGGAGTTCGCCTTGGTCGCAAAATTGTCCTTCGAACTCCGCTATCTGCCCAATTTGCTTTTCCAGAGTAGTAAGTAATTGAAAAATCGTATCATTATCATTTGAATTACCTACATTACTTTGGGCAGGTTGTGGTGGCTGCATAGGCGTTGAATAGAACTCCTCATACGGCTGCCAATATCCTTCTTGTTGAGCCTCATTGTCTTGATTTTGTAAGCCCTGCACCAAACAAATTAATTCATTAAGCTTTTGATTATAATCTATTGACGAACTTAAATTTGGTTGGGCATATTGAATATGAGGTTGTGGTGGCTGCCAATATCCTTCTTGTTGAACATGTTGAGGTTCCCACCACATAGAGTTTGAATGATCACTCCAATCTGAATTGTAAGTATTGGAAAACACGTTATTCCTTGATTGAAGATCAAATATATCAATGCTTTGCATTTGGGACCTTTTCATGAGCTGTGACAAAAGAGAAGCATTATCAAGTGCCATGTTGTTCTTCTCTAGTACTTGAATTCAACAAACAAAACACAATTCAAAAACTAAAACTAAAATACATAATAGAAACGAACAATCCAAGAGATTAGCAAATTTGCTAATCCCCGGCAACGGCGCCAAAATTTGATGCGAGATTTATACGCGCACAAATTAAACCCTCTTTTTGTCGATTTGTAGTATAAGTATAAGTAGGGATCGTTCTGGACCGGGGATTAGGAGGGATTGCAAATCTCTTGGAAACTGACTCAAAAACGTAAAATAAAGTTTAAAACACTATACTAGACTCAAAGAATTCAAAAATACTTTAAAACATAAACTAAACAGATTCTAAGCACTAAAGAACAAGAAAGTAAAGGGGGGTTTGATTTGACGACATTAACTAAATTGCACAAATTGTAATTAAAGGCAAAACGTAAATATAAATGTGATGAAATTATGGATGATGGAATAGCCAAGGAGTTCTTCTCCACACATATTACACTTGCATACAAGATTGATTCTCAGTTGGTCTTTCGATAAATTATGAAACTCAATACTCCGGGTTAATTAGGTCCGCTTAAATTAACCGTCAAGTTTTCCTTAAGTTAATGAATTGGATGGGTTAGCGCAACGCAATTCACAACATTCTCCAAAAGTCCTTTACGTGAACAGCACAATAAAGATACAATCAAAGATCATTAAGCATTATGAAAACTATAAGTGTTGACGAGGCATTCGTTACTATGATGAGCATGAAACTAGTGCCAAGAATTCATTTAACGCGATTGTTTATAAGCAACCTCCACTACTTGTGAATATAAGTTCATAACGATTAGGTGAAACTCACTTATATTCTAGCGTCATATTCATGCATGAAAATTAAGCGCGCATTCTTAATAAACATACATAAATAAGTTATCAATCAAACGGTTAAACAAATTGAATCCACAACTTATGAAATTCCAACGAAAGTTAATCAATTCATATTGCAAGTAATAAACATAGTTTCGAATCACCCCCTAGCTAAAGGGGGTTTAGTTCCTCATAACTTTGAAATCAAAGAAACACCTAAACATTCCAACAACTCAAACTTGAATTGTATGAACGTTTAGGCACTCTTCTCTTCCATTCCTCATACGCACAAAACAAAGAGAATTAAAATGAAACATTGAAATCAAAGAATCACCTAAACATTCCAACAACTCAAACTTGAATTGTATGAACGTTTAGGCCCTCTTCTCTTCCTCTTCGTTGTAGCACAAGGTCTAAGGTGAGGTTTGGGGGATTATGGAAATGGATGAGGAGTGGTGTAGAAGTGGAAGGGGAATGGAAAAATGGTGTTTGGATTATAAGGGGAGAGATGGGAAGCTCACGGCTAGGGAAGGGAGAATGTGTTTGTAATGTGTTGTGTATGAAAATGAGATGTTTTTTGAATGAATGAATGCAAGGGTATTTATAGGAGTAGTGGAGGGAACATATGGCTATGTCATTTGTAGGTGAAATAGGTGGATGTTGTAGGTGAAGTAGGTGGATGTTGTAGGTGAAGTAGGTGGATGTTGTAGGTGAAGTAGTTGGATGTTGTAGGTGAAGTAGGTGGATGTTGTAGGTGAAGTAGGTGGATGTTGTAGGTGAAGTAGGTGGATGTTGTAGGTGAAGTAGGTGGATGTTGTAGGTGAAGTAGTTGGATGTTGTAGGTGAAGTAGGTGGATGTTGTAGGTGAAGTAGGTGGATGTTATAGGTGAAGTAGGTGGATGTTGTAGGTGAAGTAGGTGGATGTTGTAGGTGATTATGAGTGATAAGTGATAAGTGTATGATATGTTAAGTGATAAGTGAATGATTATGATAAGTGATAAATGAATGTATGATATGATAAGTGGTGAATGATAAGTGGTAGTGTTTAAGTATTTAAAATAGGGAACAAAGCCCTTCCTTGCATGGCAAAGAAGGGAGACACAAGGAAACACACGACAATGTCCTAAGGTTGCTAGGAATGTTGTTTTTGTGTTCTAAAATGCGTAGGAGTTTTCAATGATGCTCAAACATGAGGTCTTTTTAGGATTTAACTTTCCTACTTCAAGTCTTCAATTTCGTCCATCCTTTTGGCTCCAAGCATATGATATCCATTCCAATCTCTAATTTGCTCCAAAAGGCTCCAAAAGGCATCCTTTTGCATACTTTGCCCTTAGAACCTGAAAACACACAAAAGAAGCATAAAGAACTAAAATAACTAAAGAAACATAACGTAAATGTACGAGAACAAGCCATTTAAGTCGCATAAATATGCTCCTATCAATAATCACTTATCACTTAACATGCACCCATCACCTAACACAAAACCTTGCAGCCACATGCATTCCCCTTTTGCACATGCTTTCCCATTTCATTATTCATTCACCTTAATCATTCCCTCACATGTTTTCCCAACCCATTGCAGCACATGCACATTCACCCTTCATTATTTCCATCCACATGCATTTATCATCATTCACCCAAGCTTTAATTCACATGCAAACACATTCATATCAGCCACATGCATCTCCCATCTCATTTCCAGATTGTCCCCTTGCACATGCAGCCACTTATTCAAAGCACATGCATTTCCACCCTTTAATCACATGCATAAATCAGCCACATGCATCTCCCATCACCATTCCAGATTTCCACCACCCTCCTAGCTGTCATGTTCCCCCCATTTCACCTATAAATAACCCTTCATTGCAGCCACAAGGAGGGGGGATCCATTCACCACAGAAATAAGACCTTTGTGCCAGAAATTCACCCATTCCAAACACTCTTCCATAAACTCATCCATTGCAGAAATGTAGACCATCAAACCACCCCCTTTGTGCCGTGAGTCCTCCCTTAGAATCCAAACACCATCCTTCCATTTCCACCACTCCTCTTCCATATCTCCACCACTCCCCAAACCATTCACACCATCAAACTCACCTTAGACCTTGTGCCACAACGAAGAGGAAGAGAAGAGTGCCTAAACGTTCATACAATTCAAGTTTGAGTTGTTGGAATGTTTAGGTGTTTCTTTGATTTCAATGTTTAATTTCAATACTCTTTGTTTTGTACGAATGAGGAATGGAAGATAAGAGGGCCTAAACGTTCATACAATTCAAGTTTGAGTTGTTGGAATGTTTAGGTGTTTCTTTGATTCTCTTTGTTTTGTACCATGAGGAACTAAACCCCCTTGGTTAGGGGGTGATTCGAATATATGTTTATGCTTGCATTTTGATTTGAATACTTCTAATTGCGTTTTATAAGTTGTGGATTCAATTTGTTTAACCGTTTGATTGATAACTTATTTATGTATGTTTATTGAGAGTGCACGCTTAATTTTCATGCATGAATATGAAGCTAGAATATAAGTGAGTTTCACCTAATAGTTATGAACTTATATTCACAAGTAGTGGAGGTTGCTTATAAACAATCGCGTTAAATGAATTCTTGGCATAAGTTTCATGCAATCCATAGTAACGAATGCCTCGTCAACACTTATAATTTTCATAGAGCGTAATGATTCTTGCTTGTATCTCTATTATGCAATCATGTAGGGGACTTGTGGGGAATGTTTTGAATTGTTGTATGCGCTAACCCATCCAATTCAATAACGTTAGGAATATTTGAAGGTTAATTAGTGCATCACGGTTAACCCGGGGTGTTGAGTTTCATGGTTTATTGAAATGTAATTGGAAATCATTTTATTATGCAAGTATAACATGTATGGAGATGAACGCCTTAGCTAGCCTTCATTCCATTCAAATTCTATCACACATTCACATTTACATTTTGCTTTAATTTGAATCTGTGCATTTTAGTTAATTTTCGTATAAATCTAAATCCCCCTTTACTTTAATGTCCAATTTAGTTAGAAAGTGTTTTAGTTTGTGTTTATGAGTGTTTTGATTCATTTTATTTCCCAATTTCGTCCAAATTCACCAAAGTGCTCAAAACTGCCCAGAAAGTGATTTTAAGGCAGTTTTGAGTGTTTTGGGTGATGTTTGAGTCTTTTGGTTTGTTTTAATGTTTTAAGTGATTAGTTTTACATTCTTTGAGTTAGTTTAGTGTTTTATATTGTGTTTTTACGTTCTTGAGTCAAGTTATTACTTAATTTCGTCCAAATTTGTGTTTTTGCTCAAATCTGCCCAGAAAGTGGTTTTTAGGCAGATTTGAGTGTGTTTGTGTTGTTTTGAGTCTTTTGGTTTGTTTTAGTGTTTTAAAGTTTAGTTTTGCATTCCTTGAGTCTAGTATAGTGTTTCATATTGTTATTTTACGTTTTTGAGTCAAATCCAAGTGGTTAACAATCCCTCCTAATCCCCGGTCTAGAACGATCCCTACTTATACATATACTACAATTTGACCAAAAGAGGGTTTAATTTGTGTGCGTATAAATCTCGCATCAGATAACACTTTTGAAGGAATGAGAGATTGAGATTCACCTTTTTGAACTTTTTGAGAAAGGTGCTCATAATTGAACCTAAGAGATAAACTAGTAGTGTT
This sequence comes from Pyrus communis, assembly GCF_041283825.1. Lineage (NCBI taxonomy): Eukaryota > Viridiplantae > Streptophyta > Magnoliopsida > Rosales > Rosaceae > Pyrus > Pyrus communis. The sequence continues at coordinate 18,372,382 of NC_142565.1, forward strand.
TTGCACTGGAATTGATACTAAGTTCAATTGATAGAGTAAGTAATGCCACTACACCTCAATTAAGACCAAAGTAAGCCTAACCTCTAAATCAACACAAGTTTTTATTAAATGAAACGATGATTATTTAGAGGCTATTAGCCACAGTAGGGAGAACCTTTGACATCACAGTAGAAATATTATCTCAGGTTAATCCACAAAATACTAGCAAAGTATGACATTTAAGATATGCATATAGAGAAAAATAGAATTGACTGATGAGTTGACAGACACGACAGAAGTAGAAATAGAGATAAATCATGCAACAAAAAGAAATTTTGGAAGCATAGCTATTCGACCTGTTCAAAAAATGCCATCAAGAATAATAGATCATTGACGAATTTTGTACCTTCGATTGCCCAAATAATTTGTGGGGCAACTAGTTAGTTATTTTTCAAATGGCACTAAGATTGAAATAGAAAATTTTCTTTCCAAAGACTCCATCAAAGTGAAATTGAGTTCCAAAACAACTAATTGTTAAATGTTGAACAAGGTTATTCCAAATGTCAATTTCACACACAAAATCACTATAAAGCTGAATAGCCAATTGTTTCACTCGAGGGTTACTAAATAGAAACAATATCCACATCATAAAAACACAAGTACACATGACAACAATACAATTTGCATTCACATAAAAGAGAGAAACATACCTTTGCTTTTTAATGAATTCAACAATCAAGATTGTCTCACATTACCACGAAACACTATTAGAGTTTGGTCACTGAGGATCATTTCAACTAAATAAGGAGCATTGGGAATTCCAATGAAGAAGACTTCCAATTGAAACATTACAAAATGCTTCCCGGGTTGCAAGATTCACATATAGGGCATTCAGAGAAGAAAAAATGTGGCTACCCTTTTAAAATCCTTGATTTATCAATTTCTTTGTTCCAATCTAAACACATGCCACCTTTAGGAATAACAAGAGAGCAGCAATTTTCTTCTGATCTTGGAACAACCAGCAAGTTCTTTCCATTTTTATCAACCACTTTACAACATTTCTTGGAGAAATACACTTCATCAGCAACATCATCACAAAATTGGTCAACGGTAAGTAGACTTGTTGTCAACCTAGCCACATAATAGACATTTTCAAGCTGAGGAAGACTAGGAATATTGACAACCCACTTTTAGTAATTTAAGACTTGTACCATCCACCAAACACACAATCATCTCCATTAGACGAAACAAGTGACAAGAACATATCTTTGACCCTAGACATATGACAGGAGCATACACTATCAAAGTACCATACATCTGGTTTTATGACTAAGGGAGCACAGTAAGCTATCAAAAATTTGTCAGAACCTTTTTAAAATCGTCTTGAACAAGACTTGATATTGTCAGATCTAGAGGAATCAATAATTTGAGTGATTTTGTTGACTTCCTCGCCTAGTTAATCTACCTGATCCTTCAAGTCATCCTTCTTGTCTGAGAAGGGTTTCCTGCACTTGGGTTGAATATGATCAAGTCCATTACAGTAATGATCGTTGAAATGAACTTTGTCTCTGAGAAAGGATTTTTCCCAGGAGTCACATGTGATGATTCATCTATAACTTGTGCAGTTGTGTCCAAAGAGCATGAACCTTTTTCCACACAACTAGAGCCTCTTTTGTAACACACTTGTTTTCCAACACACACCTTTTCTACAAATCTTCTAATACCAAAAAGATAAGCAAGCTACCTTGTCGTTTGCCTTATTTAGCTCGGGCAATAGCTTTAAGATTGTCTCATAATACATTTCATTTTTGGCCTCCAACACATGAACTTGAAGTAACAAGTTTCTTGAGAAATCATCAAATCTTATACATGTCATAAATAGCAATAAGATCATCTCTTTCATATTTATCAACATACACAAAGCCCTTTTCATTTAGAATCTTGACTTAAGCCTCAAGAGAAACAACTTTGTGACTTAGTTCCACTCTGACTAGTCGGAGAGACTTATTTTCTTCTTGCAACACAGAAACCTTCTTAGTTAAACCAATATTATCCGCTTGTGCAACATAAGTCCATACTCAAGACACAACTTCTCATCAGTCAAGTCCTTAGAATCATCCAACACAAGTTCATCATCACTAGGAGACACTTCTTCAACTGAGGTAACAAAGGCAATAGCTTTCTCCTATCATCTAATGACCTATAAGAGAAACCAAATTCTTCACTCTCAGTTTCACACCAGGTAGCCATTTGTCACATTTTTTATTCAGTGTTTTTTTGTTATATGTACACTCAGCAACCTGATGTCTAATACTACTACAAGAGAAACAAGGTCCAGACTCACTAGTTGAAGGCATATCCGTACGACTAATAATTCTTCCTTCCTACCAAGAGTGAAATTCCCTTGAGGTTGAAACATGGAATCTTTTGAAAACACTCAAGACTTTTTGACATAGCTTCCTTTGTTGTTGAGAGTCCTTCTGAATTGTTTAACAAATAAGGCTAGATTATCTTCATAAGATTGATCAGATGATTCCTTGGTGACCATAGTTTCTTCACACTTTGAGAGGCAACATCCTTCCTCCTTTTTTGACTATCCTTCCTTTGCTTGTCACCTCCATGGATAATTATGAGTTCATCCCATACTTGCTTTGCCGTTGTGCAATATCAAACGTAGCTAAATTGAGTTGATGAAATGGCAGTTACAATAGCATTCCTTGCTCTCCTATTAGCCATGACCGATGTGATTTCACCGAAGGTTCAATCACACTGTGCTTTTAACATAGATTCACCATCTATAATCCTTGAAAGAGCCTTCCAGTCAAGGGTAAGGTAATCAACTGCATTTGAATCTTGTGCCTCCAAAAAGATTTGCAACTTATCAGACCACGTAGCATTGTCCATTTCGTTAAAGAACGGACGTGAATTATAAGACCCCGCAACAAGATCACGATCCGTGATTAGATTCCACCCAATACCAGTAAATCCCAGAGATCACTTTAAGAATATCAAGAGCATGACTCTGATACCAATTGAAAGTGGGTACTAGGAAGAATATCCTGCAAATAAAAATTAACTTTGCACATTAGACTAGTCAAATGAACTAGTCAACTAGTTACCAGTTAGTCAGTGATATAAAGTGCAATTGTAACAATGAAACATAATTGACCAATACGTTCAACTAATCAGCGTCTACCCAGATTAGTTTCACAACATTAATTCCTAAGATTGAGCACATTTACATATCGGTTGATTATACAAACAGCAATAACAAAGCAATTATGAATTAAAGTATGCTGGGTTGATTTGTCAAGCTCACTAGTCAACTAAGTACAGATTCGTTAGTTAATCAAATGCAAATCTACGAATCAAACTTAGTTCACTATAAGTTATCTTAGTCAACAAGAAATCACTTCATTGCTTATAATATGCAGTGTAAACTTAGTTTCTAACATATATCAAATAATAATTCATATGATGCATGAAACATATGCAAGTAAACAAGATATAAGGACAAGTTTAAGAGACAAAGAATGCAAGAAGTTTTTTGCCTGAAAAACCCATCTCTGGGTTAAAAAAATGAGAACTCTCCACTAAGTCTAATCTATTAGTGAAATCAAGATTCTTACAAAGTAACCACACAAGCTCAATTCCTAGATCCTAATATACAAAGCAACTTGTACCTTTGTGCACATTGCCTTTCACGAGATGGATTCCTTAGGTCTTTACGAAGTGGTATCTCCTCTTGAGCTCTTCACCTTGTGGCACCGAAATCAAATCAACTTATGCAAATGATGTTATGATGATGTTGATGCAAATCTAGATTCGATGTCTAGTCAGTTTCACTAGTCAAACACTTGAAAGATGAAACTGACACGAATCCAAAAAGTGGTTAGTAAGATTTGAAACTTGAAAAACTTGACCACCAATTTAAAACAAAACCATGAAGACAATGCTACCCTAATATGCAGTGATTGGGTGTTTGATACATGAACATGGTTTTGTGGCTAAGGTTTCAATGAAGAACACAAGAAGTAGCTCAAAGCTAAAATCAACTCTTTTCTAAAAATGTAACTCCTAGCCAAAACAAACGAGCATATAAAACGAATTTAAGCAAGCAATTTCAAAGATAGGTTTCGAAATATCCAATGAAGAACATTAACCATAAAATATGGTTGATGCTTTTAGGAGATCTGAGATGGAGATGAAAAATAATGCTTTCAAATAATTTCCAATCTCAAACCCCAAAAACCAAATGAACCCTAGATTGGTCTTTATAAATAGGGCAAAGTTTCAGACAAGAAAGGGGACAAGAAAAGCCACGTGCCATGTGCAAGAGCAATCTGGAAAGATCTAGGGCTGAAAATCTATTTCCGGGAAAAGTTATCAGGTGACCCATGTGGGTTGTCTTAAAGTGTGTGCCTAGCTTGCGTGAAAGTAGCGAGAAGTTTTGACGAGACAGAACCAGTAGACAGAATGTACTAGAAATAATGGCATGAAATGCATATGAATGAACAAACCTTTGATGAGAGAAGTTAAGCTCTTGAGATGATACTTCTAGCAGCAAGATCCCAAAGTAGCATTTAAACCCTAAATCTAACTAGAGCATGTGCAGTACAATTTACAACATTTGACAAGGGAAGCCAAACAATAAAACTAGACTTCACATTATTTCTCTAATCTTTGCAAGAATACAAAAAGACTATTGTCATTCATCCGGATAACTGCAGTACTTTTCAATATCAAGTCTAATTATTTCAAACTTGTTAATGGTGACCAACTGAACATGGGCTTACTATCATCAGGAGAAGACATGCGAACTTATTCATTAGGCAGAGTCTTCGACAATACGCTAAAATGGACATATAAGTGGTTGTGCTCTGATGCGAAAATTACTTGACACTCAAATTAAACCCTCGTTTGACAATTGTAGTAGAATGGATAAGTGAGGGATCGTTCTGGACCGGGGATTAGGAGGGATTGTTAATCACTTGGATTTGACTAAAAAACGTAAAATAAAGTTTAAAACACTATACTAGACTCAAAGAATGCAAAACTAAACTTTAAATCACTAAGACAAACCAAAGACTCAAAATGCTTTAAAACATAAACTAAATTGAACAATAAGGAAAAAGGGGGGAAGAGTTTTGATTTGACGAAAATTGAAATAACAAAACAAGTTAATAAACTAAGCAGAATGTAAATGTGAATATGGATGATGGAATAAATGGAATGAAGGCTAGCTAAGGGGTTCTTCTCCACACATGTTATACTTGCATACAAGATTGATTCTCAGTTGGTCTTTCGATAAATTATGAAACTCAATGCTCCAAGTTAATTAGGTCCGCTTAAATTAACTTTCAGATTTCCCTAAATTCATTGGATTGAATGGAATACGCATTACAACCAAATTATTCTTAATCAAAGTCCCTAACTATGGAATACGCATGATAGAGACATTCAACAAAGATCATTAAGTTCAATGAAAATTAGAAGTGTTGACGAGGCATTCGTTACTATGGAATACGCATGAAACTTATGCCAAGAATTCGTTTAACGCGATTGTTTATAAGCAACCTCCACTACTTGTGAATATAAGTTCATAACGATTAGGTGAAACTCACTTATATTCTAGCGTCATATTCATGCATGAAAATTAAGCTTGCAATCTCAATGAACATACATAAATAAGTTATCAATCAAACAGTTAAACGAATTGAATCCACAACTTATGAAATTCCAACCAAAAGTAATCAATTCATATTGCAAATATAAACATAGTTTCGAATCACCCCCTAGCTAAAGGGGGATTAGTTCCTCATTACTTTGAAATCAAAGAAACACCTAAACATTCCAACAACTCAAACTTGAATTGTATGAACGTTTAGGCACTCTTCTCTTCCATTCCTCATACGTACAAAAGAAAGAGAATTGAATTTAAACTTTGAAATCAAAGAAACACCTAAACATTCCAACAACTCAAACTTGAATTGTATGAACGTTTAGGCCCTCTTATCTTCCTCGTTGTTGTAGCACAAGGTCTAAGGTGAGGTTTGGGGAATTATGGAAATGGATGAGGAATGGTGGAAATGGAAAGATGGTTTGGATTCTAAGGAAGTGTTTGAGGGGTGTAGTGTTGTGAAATGGAATGAGATGTGAATTGAATGAATGAATGCAAGGGTATTTATAGGAGTAGTGGAGGGAACATATGACTATGTCATTTGTAGGTGAAGTAGGTGGATGTTGTAGGTGAAGTAGGTGGATGTTGTAAGTGAAGTAGGTGGATGTTGTAGGTGAAGTGGATGTTGTAGGTGAAGTAGGTGGATGTTGTAGGTGAAGTGGGTGGATGTTGTAGGTGAAGTAGGTGGATGTTGTAGGTGAAGTGGATGTTGTAGGTGAAGTAGGTGGATGTTATGTTAAGTGATAAGTGATAAGTGATATGATATGTGGTTATGATATGATAAGTGGTTAAGTGGTGATGATAAGTGATAAGTGATTAAGTGATATGATATGTGGTGATGATAAGTGATAAGTGCATGTGGGTTAACTAATGAAGGAAATGCATGTGCAATGACAATGTGTTAGAATGGATGTGTGTTATGCATGGCATGATTGGGATTAGGAAAGGTTTAAATGTCCTAAAACTAAAGAGAACAAGGTTCCAACACTTTGGCTCCAATTAGGTCTTCAATTTCGTCCAACACTTTGGCTTCAAGCATAAGCTATCCGTCCTTAGCCCAAAAGTGCTCCAAAAGTCTCCAAAATGCATCTTTTTGCTCCTTTAGCCCTTTGGACCTACAAACACACGAAAATAGCTTAAAGTACTAAAATAACTAAAGAAACATAACGTAAATGTACGAGAACAAGCCATTTAAGTCGCATAAATATGCTCCTATCAAATACCCCCACACTTAGCTTTTGCTAGTCCTCGAGCAAAACAGAAAAACAAAACAAAAAGAACAAAACACAACCTACACCTTCCAACAATCGTATCAGGGACTTCCAATGCACATGACAAGTTAAAAATCATTATTCTCACAGATTTGAGCCATCTTTACACTTAAGTACATTCTTAATCATAGTCACCACATACTAGTTCACAATTAAGCAATTAAAACACATTTCAAATGTAGTAACATGCCTTTAGAGAATTCCCTCAATTTCTTACTAGATGTACTCTCGTTTTTCACACAGATTTTCTGACTACACACCCTACACTAGGTATATGTGAGAAGATTGATGTAAACATGTAGACGAACACTCACATATGTTATAATAAGGAAAGCATTTTCTGGAGTTAATAAGCATGTTTAGATATGATCTCATGAATGGAATGCTACTACTTAGACGCGAGAACCAATGACACCATAAGCTCATACCAAGTTCAAACTCCATAATTGAAATACATAACACTCAATATAGAAGTCAAAGGGTAGTAACGGGGCTAGGGTATTGGCTAACAATGAAAGGTGAAGGATAAACAAACATTTTTAAAGCAATAGTGAGCAAAGTATTGAATTAGACACTTAGAATTCCCTTAAGAACGCAGAAGTCAACTTTGAACACCCAAGGGAAAATCACACAAAACTTAGGGCCATATTCAACTTTTTGGACCCTTTCTTCAACCATCAACGCTCGTGAGTTCATTCTTACTTATTTTCACTCCTCTTTTTTTTTTTTTTTTTTTTTTTTTTTTTTTTTCTTTTCTTCTTTTTCTTTTGAATCTCAAAACATACATATAAACGTAAGAACAAACTTTTACTCCCCCACACTCATTTTCTTGCATAATGTAACTCAAAAGGAATTCATTTAAGTCATGCTCACTAAACTTTAAGAACAAGGGTATAGGAAAGTCCTACTCTAAGCTAGGTAAGGGGTGATGTGGGTAAACAAGGAATAAAGGCAAAACGAGGCTCAACGGGGTTAAAACTTACAACATATACGAAGTATGGGAAGTAAGGCTATTTGGCTATGGTGGTGGTCACTACACAACTTCTTCTTGAATATGTGTTATGCAAATCAATAACATGCTTTGAATGAAATGGGCATGAGTTCTAGCATTTGGAACTATATGATGAAACGCCTTCTAAGTAGTAACCAAGCAAAGAATAATGAGATCATGCAACGACTTTAGAAAACAAGAAATCACAGATTATACTCTCCAAAGAACGTTATAGGCTCAAGTCTCTCAGGGTTGTAGCGTTTGTTTGAGTTCCTTCCTTCAAGCATGTTACAAAAACGAATTTTTTTTCTTTTATGATTGCATGTGAAGTCATACATTATAACCATAACCAAGCATATACCAAGAGTAAATCAAACTTTTCTCTATGTTTATAACTCTTTCAAACCGTCATGCAATTATAAACCAAATCCTTATCATTGTGTTGGAAGGTACCCTAAGACACAAACACACAAAAACGACTCAAAACACTCTTTTTAGGCTTTTCAAAACAATTTTTTCAAATTTTTATGGTATTTTCGGAGTTATAAAAACAAAACATACTAAAACACTCTAAAACAACTTAAAAACACCTTAAAACAGTAAGGAACAACATTTGAAGTTATGGGCGATAAAATCCCACGAATTTGCATTAACAACATTAGTTACCCCCCCACACTTAAATCAAACATTGTCCTCAATGTTTTAAGCTTAAAATCATACAAAGCATAAGTAAACACACAAAAAGCATTTAAACATACTAAACATGGCAGAATGTAAATAACAAAGAGAAGAGTTTAGAGACGCAAATCTGGTTGTGGAATGTAAATTCCATCTTCTCCTTGTTGATTTCATTGAGGCTTGATGTTGTTGATTCCACAGGGGTTCCTCCCATCGTTGATTTTCCTTTGTGCTACTCTTGAACTGGGCAGCAGGATTCTTTTGGTCTCCCCCGAAGGTCTGAGCATACCCCTTTGGTCTGTTTCTTTGTTCAATCTTTCCAATTCGTATTGAAAAGGGTTGGAGGATAACTCAGCCTATGTTTGTCTCCACATGCTTCAATGTATCATTTTCACTTGCCTTACTCGCGCCCCTTTGCAGAAGTGGTCCCTTCTCCGGAAGTGTATCAACCGTTGAAGATGACTACTCGAGAGCAACGCTAGGTAAGCAATCAGGAATAGATTCCAGGCAGTTGGCTCCAGATCGGAAGACTGACTCCAAGTGCTGGCTGATTGCTTCTTTTACTTTGCCATGCAAGTAAGAACAAGGACAAAGAAAAAGACAGGGAAAGAGCATGATATGAGATACTTTTGCTTTTGACCTTGATGATATGAGATACCTTTGCTTTGAAGAAGCGGTGAATGAATCAGCACATGCTTCAATCCGCCGTTTCCTCCTGGGTCATATGTACTCCAGGCATCTGGTATCATCTTTGGGGAAGAAGAAAGAATTGAGTATTTCGAAAGGCTTTGCTGGGAGTGCGCCCTCAGAGGTGAGAGAGAGTTGGGCATTTTCTTCAGGTTTGCCCTGCCATAAAAGACGAAGGTCGACATATATAGAGATAATATCAAGTGGTGGTACTTTTTACCCTTGTCGACAAACGTTTTGATCCCGCAAATCCGGCTTTTTGAAATAGTGGCGCCTCTTCGATCTTTGAATACGCCTCTTCGATTTCTGAGCAGGCTCCCCTTCGATTTCTGAACGACGCCCCTTCGCTTTCTGAACGACACGTGGTAGTGCAGATGCGGCTCCTTTTGACAAAGCTGCACACGTCTTCTGAAAAGCAGAGAAAGCGTCGCCGAACTTTGCGCTTGTCGGCTAAAGGTGTGTAGTTGCGATGATGGCCTCCACGTGTATTCAGCTTTGTCAGAAATTTTTGACAAAGTTGAACGCGTCTTCTGAAAAGCCGAGAACGCGTCGCCTAAATTACGCCGGAAATTCCGGCTTCTTGAATCGGTGGACGCGTCGCCTTGGCTTTTATAGAGCTATCTATCACCACAACAAACACACTCTGAAGAATTCCCATTCTTGAAAATCGACTCCGGCCCTTTGAGAATTAACTCCATCCGCCCCTCTCTTTGAACACTTTTGAAAAATGGCAAACCCATCGAACCTTAGCTTGGAATTGAGCCTTAGCAGTGATACGGGCGCGCCGCGTCAAGGTAACGTATGGCGCCCTTCTTTCTTATCTTCTAACGGTCTTCTTACAGGTGAAGACTCCGTGATGCAGGACGCCACAACAGCTACAATAGTAGCTAGGAACCTCCTTACTCCAAAAGATAGTAGGCTGCTGTCAGGACGGTCCGATGAGTTGGCCGTTCAAGAATCCCTCGCACTTAGTGTTCAGTGTGCGAGTTCTGTGTCCAACATGGGCCAACGCCTGCTTGCCCGCTCCCGTCAGGTGGAATCTTTGATGGCAGAGGTGGAAAGTCTCAAGCAGGAGATCAAACTGCTTAAGTACGAGAATAGAAGTTTGCACGTGCTTGCCAACAACTATTCGACGGGTATGAAGAGGAAGCTTGATGAGCTACAAGAATCCAATGGTCGGATGCAAAGTGACCGTCAAAGTGACCGTCAAAGGCTTGCGGCTTACTTCCAGAGGCACATTTTTCCGGGCTCATCCAGCGTTTGGCCAAGTATTGAGGCCTCTTCTTTGATGCCTCCCGCTCCGATACCTTCCGCCCCGATGCCTTCCGCCTCGATGCCTTCTGCTCCGATGCCTTCCGCATCTATGCCTCCTGCTTCTAGAGTTTTGCCCAGTAGTGGGGCTTCAAGTAAACGCCCTTTGTGAAGCTCCATCATTCTGCCATGTTTTTTTTTTTTTTTTTTTTTTTTTTCATAAATTTAGTATCTTCTTTTTTTTTTTTTTTTTTTTTTTTTTTTCATAAATAAAATCAAACAGCATGGAATTTATCTTTGAATGGGCGGTGATACTTGAAATGATTCGGTAATAGTTTAAATTCCAGATTGGGTGCCTGAATCATTAACCACATGTTAGTATAAAAGAAAATTGAAATTCGGGGAGGCGGCTTACCTGTGTGCTCCAAAATGAACTCCAGAATAAACACCCCTTCGAAAGTTATGACTTGTCCCGTGTCATAAAATCCAACTTCCTTGGGAATTGTGGTTTCAAATATGTCCTCTTTGATGCATTCTACATCTTCTCCAGCCACTACCTTCTCTTGAATCATTCTTCTTGGTGTACAAAGTCCTTTGAAGAATTCAACACCATCTAAAACTTGCTGTGTTGCACCAAGAATTTGAATAGCATTTTGCTCCTTTGGGAAGGCTTCCACGATGTCCTTTTTACTCTCTTCTTGGTTGGGAATCAAAAACCTGCTAGGAAAAGGGACATTGGGTGGAATAACATCAGAATAACATGGAATTGGGACGTCCTTACTGGTGGTGGGTGGTTTAGAGGGCTTAGGGATCTGCGGCAAGGGTTGTTCTACCCTTGCCGTGTGCATGTCTTCTTCCTCCTCCTCAATTAGCAGCTCTTCATCCACTTCTAGGCTATGTTTGGACATTTTTAGGTCAGCTCCAACCTCCATAGCACTTCCCAAAGTGATAGCATTATGGATTTCAAAATCTTCCTTCGAGTTTTCAATAGTTGAGTTGGAGAGTTCACTTTGCTCTTGAATTTGTTTCATGAACTCCATAATCTGCCCAAATTGCTCGTCCAATTTACCCAACTCCTTGGCTTGATTTTGTGACCCCTGCGCCAAAGAGGTTAGTAATTGAAAATTTTTATCATTATCCATGGACATACTTGAACTTGATTGGAATTGTTGTGGGGGAGGTTGTGGTGGCTGCATAGGTGTTGTATTGAACTCCTCATATGGTTGCCAATATGCTTCTTGTTGAGCCTCCTTGGCTTGATTTTGTGACCCCTGCGCCAAAGAATTTATTTCATTAAGAATTTGATTATAATCTATTGGCAAACTTGAATTTAATTGAGCATATTGCATATGAAGTTGTGGTGGCTGCATAGGTCTTGAATAGAACTCCTCATATGGTTGCCAATATGCTTCACGTTGAACTTGTTGATCTTCCCACCATATAGAGTTTGAATGATCCCTCCAATCTCTTTGTGGACATTGATTGGCTTGAAATCCTTGCCTATATGAAGCACCAAATGTAGGGACACTCTGCATTGTGGTCCTTTCGGCATACGGCGACAATTTAGAAGTAAGATTTGCCAATTGAGCTTGAATGCTAGCAAAATCCATATCTTACTTCTCTAGTACCTAAAATCAAAGAAAGAGAACTAAATCAAATATCAAAAGTAACAACAAACAAAGAAAACAACATTAAGTTAGAAACTAAAACGAAAACAACTAAACCAAAAAAAAGAAAAGAACCAAGGGATTAGCAAAGTTGCTAATCCCCGGCAACGGCGCCAAAATTTGATGCGAAAATTACTTGACACTCAAATTAAACCCTCGTTTGACAATTGTAGTAGAATGGATAAGTGAGGGATCGTTCTGGACCGGGGATTAGGAGGGATTGTTAATCACTTGGATTTGACTAAAAAACGTAAACTAAAGTTTAAAACACTATACTAAAAATTTGATGCGAAAATTACTTGACACTCAAATTAAACCCTCGTTTGACAATTGTAGTAGAATGGATAAGTGAGGGATCGTTCTGGACCGGGGATTAGGAGGGATTGTTAATCACTTGGATTTGACTAAAAAACGTAAAATAAAGTTTAAAACACTATACTAGACTCAAAGAATGCAAAACTAAACTTTAAATCACTAAGACAAACCAAAGACTCAAAATGCTTTAAAACATAAACTAAATTGAACAATAAGGAAAAAGGGGGGAAGAGTTTTGATTTGACGAAAATTGAAATAACAAAACAAGTTAATAAACTAAGCAGAATGTAAATGTGAATATGGATGATGGAATAAATGGAATGAAGGCTAGCTAAGGGGTTCTTCTCCACACATGTTATACTTGCATACAAGATTGATTCTCAGTTGGTCTTTCGATAAATTATGAAACTCAATGCTCCAAGTTAATTAGGTCCGCTTAAATTAACTTTCAGATTTCCCTAAATTCATTGGATTGAATGGAATACGCATTACAACCAAATTATTCTTAATCAAAGTCCCTAACTATGGAATACGCATGATAGAGACATTCAACAAAGATCATTAAGTTCAATGAAAATTAGAAGTGTTGACGAGGCATTCGTTACTATGGAATACGCATGAAACTTATGCCAAGAATTCGTTTAACGCGATTGTTTATAAGCAACCTCCACTACTTGTGAATATAAGTTCATAACGATTAGGTGAAACTCACTTATATTCTAGCGTCATATTCATGCATGAAAATTAAGCTTGCAATCTCAATGAACATACATAAATAAGTTATCAATCAAACAGTTAAACGAATTGAATCCACAACTTATGAAATTTCAACCAAAAGTAATCAATTCATATTGCAAATATAAACATAGTTTCGAATCACCCCCTAGCTAAAGGGGGATTAGTTCCTCATTACTTTGAAATCAAAGAAACACCTAAACATTCCAACAACTCAAACTTGAATTGTATGAACGTTTAGGCACTCTTCTCTTCCATTCCTCATACGTACAAAAGAAAGAGAATTGAATTTAAACTTTGAAATCAAAGAAACACCTAAACATTCCAACAACTCAAACTTGAATTGTATGAACGTTTAGGCCCTCTTATCTTCCTCGTTGTTGTAGCACAAGGTCTAAGGTGAGGTTTGGGGAATTATGGAAATGGATGAGGAATGGTGGAAATGGAAAGATGGTTTGGATTCTAAGGAAGTGTTTGAGGGGTGTAGTGTTGTGAAATGGAATGAGATGTGAATTGAATGAATGAATGCAAGGGTATTTATAGGAGTAGTGGAGGGAACATATGACTATGTCATTTGTAGGTGAAGTAGGTGGATGTTGTAGGTGAAGTAGGTGGATGTTGTAAGTGAAGTAGGTGGATGTTGTAGGTGAAGTGGATGTTGTAGGTGAAGTAGGTGGATGTTGTAGGTGAAGTGGGTGGATGTTGTAGGTGAAGTAGGTGGATGTTGTAGGTGAAGTGGATGTTGTAGGTGAAGTAGGTGGATGTTATGTTAAGTGATAAGTGATAAGTGATATGATATGTGGTTATGATATGATAAGTGGTTAAGTGGTGATGATAAGTGATAAGTGATTAAGTGATATGATATGTGGTGATGATAAGTGATAAGTGCATGTGGGTTAACTAATGAAGGAAATGCATGTGCAATGACAATGTGTTAGAATGGATGTGTGTTATGCATGGCATGATTGGGATTAGGAAAGGTTTAAATGTCCTAAAACTAAAGAGAACAAGGTTCCAACACTTTGGCTCCAATTAGGTCTTCAATTTCGTCCAACACTTTGGCTTCAAGCATAAGCTATCCGTCCTTAGCCCAAAAGTGCTCCAAAAGTCTCCAAAATGCATCTTTTTGCTCCTTTAGCCCTTTGGACCTACAAACACACGAAAATAGCTTAAAGTACTAAAATAACTAAAGAAACATAACGTAAATGTACGAGAACAAGCCATTTAAGTCGCATAAATATGCTCCTATCATGCTCTTTTTTCCTTCGACTTGGTTTTTATCCCACTGGGGATTTCCTCACAAGGTTTTAGCAAGGTAACATTATTCGCATCCAACACCTTATCAATGTCGTGTAAATTTTGCTTGGTTTTTGTCCTTTGTTTTGGTTTTATCCCACTGGGTTTCCCAAGCAAGGTTTTATCGAGACAACTACCATTGATTGGTGAACATGTGTTATAAATAATATTTATTATAAGGTTGTTCACATTCTGGGTCAATATGTACTATCTCAACAGTTGAGCTCTTTTCTATGTAAATACTATGCCTATAAATATGCACTCTTACGAGAACGAACACACTTTGATTTCTCTTCCCCAATCTCTTTGTCTCGTTTCTCTTTATTCTCTCTTTCTCTATATTTAATTTCTAACATTTATCTTTTTTATATATGTAAAATTTAACTTAAAGGTAAAAAGACCATAGTTGGAGTTCTCTCATTGTTTGTCGTTTGTCGACTCTACTTATGATTCGACGGGCCATTCGTAGAATTGTTTTTATATGTTTGCATGAATAAGATTTTCACATTTTTTGCATGAATTATGTTTCTTATACAAATAGATATCCCCATGTTCACATTCATTGCGATTTAGTGTCAGTTTGGGATTGCAGTGTTTTTTTTTAAACTGCTTCAATTGTGCTTTAAGAACAATTAGCTGTAAAATTAAAGTAGTTGAGGGGTTGATAATTTGTATTTTTTATTTTAAAAGTATGGTGAGTATGAAAAGTAGTGTAAAAGTATTTGGCAAATTTAAAAAAAAAAGAAGTTATGAATGTGTTATAAACTTATTTAAGTGTGATTGTGTAAATCTTATATTATATTTGATTCTAGTTATTCTTCCCTATTAGGACTTGTATTCCTTGGAGGAGAAGGATTTCTTCCCTCACTTAGTACTATAAATAAAGGCACTGCATAGGAGAATAACACATCCTCTACACAACCCTACAAACACATCTCTCTCTCTCTATATTTTCTCTGTGCAGTTGGCCCCCTCTCCTTGTCAGTTAAATATAGGCCACAACACGTTATCAACACACCTACTGCTACTCTTAGGAATATGATGTGGAAATTTTTTGCATCAAACCAGTTCATCAATATCATCACGCAATTAGGTTCTTTCAAAACAACAATTTTTATCTCGATATTTTTACAGCCCTGATAGCATGAACATTCACCATAATGCATGAACCAACTTTACGTTTTTTGAATTTTAGATTCTACATAAATTGTGTATGCATTATATTCATAATTGTTGAATTATGTGAATTGACATTGCCATGAATTGCATCATATATCTGCTCATGCATTAAATTATATGTTGAATATGCATGAAATTGAATTAAATTTATAATCTGTAATTAAGAAGAAAAAAAATTAAAAATGAGGATTTCTCATGAAATCCATCCCGTCACCACCCTACCGTGAGCCTCTGGCTTCTAAGCTACGCCGTGTCGAGTTACCAGCACCAGGCATGCGATTTGAAACCCAGAAAAACCTGACACCTTCCATGGCGCCTCCACCATTATAGGTGGGCCAACAACCCAACCTTGACCAAGGGTCACCGTCCTAATGGCCTGAAGCTCGTCCACCAACGTAGATTGACCGAGATTCCTTCGAATCTCGTCAGATTTTTTGAAATTCCGATTTGAAATTCTAGGGTTTTTGGTTGAAACGTTGAGAATTTTATATCTTCGTTCATATTTGTGATCCCCGTTGACCCACGAACTCACCCCAAGAATTTTTGTCCCAAAACACGACCGTCTAAAGCGACGGCGCCGGTCTTCTTCCCTGGCGAGAGTACCCAGCTATGGTTGGGGTGTTTTTTTTTTCACTATTCTAAAAATCTCTACCTAACGCCGCCTCAACCCCGCCTAGGCGGTAGGCGGCTGGCCACTACCCCGATTAATGCCGAGGCGTATCAAACTTAAGAAAGGGCACCTAGATATGCTGAGGCGCCCGCCTAGACCGCCTAGGCACTCGCTTAGCCCGCCCAGACTCGCCTAGACACCTGCCTAGGTTGCAACTCATTTAAATAGAAAATAAATAACTTTCTTTTTGAATTTTATTGTTTCTAATAAATTGTAAGAGACATTGAACACTTAAATAAACACACATTATATGTTTATTCCCCATGTTTTCATTATGTTCCAATACTTCATAATATATATGTCATTCTATTTTCTAGTTTATTATGAAACTATATATATTTTAAGTATAAACAGACACTTATTTACACGAAATACAATAGATTTACTTAAATCCACCTAATCCACCTAGGCACCAGCTTAGGCCCCAGCCCGCCGCCCAACTAGCGCCTAACGTCTTTTAGAACCTTGGTTCTTTTGGTTAAAACCCAACCCAGTTAGGGCTTGGTTACTATCAGCCCAAAGTTAAAACCAATTTTTTGTTTTAGGGCTTGCACATTAAAGCCCACACTCGGCCCAATATGACACCAGCCCGTAGGGCTATGGTGTCCCTATGCTCAGAACCTCACCTAATCCCAGCTCATAGCTGGTGACTCGGTGCACTTGCACCATGACACACCCGATCACAACTCTGCATAGCTATGGTGGTCCTATGTACCACAACGCACAGGAGTGCGTCCCCTCTAAGTACATGTACTCTGCAAAGCACCAAATCAGCGCTCTATCTGGGCCTATGTTTTCTGGCCCGACTTCTTTCTTTTCTTGCAGCCCGTTTGCTGCCATTGGGCTTGTAACCCTTTGGCCTGATCAGCCTATTCCAACCCATTTTTTTGGGCCTGGGCTGCATGGTCTCAGTTTACTCAGCCCAACCGTGGGCTTTTAGCCCATGTTTTTGGGCTCCAGGCTTAATTTTTTATTTCTTTTAGACAATTTGGGTTTTATAATTTTTCACTCACACTTTCATTTTGGCCCGAAGTCCAAATAATTAATTTAATTATTATAATAGACCCTGAAGATCTATTTGCATATTTTATTGTTGCACATTTTTGTATAAATATATGTGATTGTCTGCAGAAACATATGAATCGTAAGTTCATAATTATTTCAAAACTTGAAGTTTCTAGAAGCATGCTTTGTTTGAAAACATGAAGTTTTACTTAAAAACATCACCCATGAAAACCTGAAGCTTTTCATGTAAATTTAAACCAATACATGTCTATTAGAACCTGAATGTTCTACTCCCATATGAATGGATTGTGACACACCCCGACCCAGAAAGTCCACTTGGACCCTGAATGGAGCTGTGTTGGCCGACACCTGGAAGGTGACGAAGCCATAAAATGTGATAGTGTATAAAAAGTGAATAAATTTGATTCTAAAAGTGTCTAAGTACCAGAGTGCGCTACGAGTGGGAGCGAACCCATTTCACACGCGATGTCAGAGCATAAGTAAGGTACAGTAGTGTGGGTAAGAATCATACCCTCAGAAATATCCATCAATACTAAGATTCGCCACAGATTCTTGTCAATACAACTCAGCAGCTAAAACCTGGAGGGCACCAAACAGAAGGTGTGAGTAAGCACAAAAACCAAGCTTCCCAAAGTTATTACCTCTCTAAAAGTAATGCCCCTAAATGTAAAACCCGTATCGTTTTCCATAAGACAGTACAACATATATACATATATCCAAACCATACTCAGAAATGACCAAAACCATGGTTTGCCATCAACTCCACCATACATTAATAAGTAGGCCAAATGAACTAAATCAATACAAAGTGATATATAGTCATCTAAAATGACATGTACAACTTATCCATATCTCATCAATCATGGCTAGCATATAAGTCGGAGTCACCTATAGTGACCTGTACGACTTATCCATATCTCATCAATCATGGCTAGCATATAAGTCGGAGTCACCTATAGTGACCTGTACGACTTATCCATATCTCATCAACCCTGGCTAGCCAATAGCTCAATAAGTATACCTGCACACGAGTCGGAACCACCTAAAGTGGTCTGTACGACAGGACTGGGTGTAAATAAATACGCTCCAGTGCTACGATCACGTGAAGACTGGGCGAATAATCACGGGTCACTACGAGTCGGAACCACCTAAATTGGTCTGTACGACAGGACTGTGCACCTACCTTGAATCCAAGGTGAGCGTAAGGTGCGGGAGGTGAACATCACGTAAAGGACTGTGCCCTGGCCACAAGCGGGAGCACTAACACCGGGGTGCAGGTTTATGAGCTCTCAATGCATCTCAATATAACATGTGGAACTCATGATAACCAGTACGACAGTATCGAAGTTGCCTAACACATAACTGTAGTCATGCTATAACTCAATCGATTCAACTAATACCATAAACTCACCTGAACTTACCTGGGTGTCCTGAGTTCACCTTTGCACTTGAAAGCATTCCCAATAATTATATGCAAGTAATATACATATGGATATACCATGATGCAATCTAATACTCAACCATACCGTAGCATTTTCAATTATAAACAATACAGTGAGAAGTGTACAATCAATAACGCCCTACTCCCAAACTACTTATTTTCAGGGATAATTATCCATGACAACCCAATTAACACTAATTTAACAAACTAATTCATAAAACTAAAACTTGCCTTTACCAATTTCCTTCGCATTACTCAATTTCCCAAGCAAGGCTTTTGTCTCAAATATTTTATGGCTGCATCTAACGTCTCGTTAGACTGCCTACGTACCCTAGACAGGGATCAAGCCATTCGTAGTTCATATAGGTACTTCAAACATTCACAATAATTATACGAAGGTAATATACCTAATAAATTTAAAAGTGTCAATAGAACTCTCAACAATATGTACGATAAAAAGGAAAAGATCCACTCACCTGGAGTCCACGCTATGATTCTCTAGCACACACATCGAGGCGTCCTAAATGATTGGTCCCTGTGACCAATTATCAAATCACACCTCAGAACTCTTATCCGAAGAATACGTAATTCACATAAAACACAACCTCAACGACATTCTAAAATAGTTTGAGACCCATTGACCACAAGTCAACCGTCGATCAAAGATCGACGGTAGGGTTTACAACCCTGTATAACTTGACCCGGAAGATCCGCATATCAGATTTCCAATCCGCAACTCCCAACGATCCACAATATGTTTCTAGAATAACATATTACAATTTTATTACGATCCAACGGTCAGATCTCCGCCAATTGCCTAAAACAAGTGGCCGTGAACATTTATTTTACTAACTTACAAATCCCATTTCAGGAAGATCCGTAAGTCGGATTCCCGATCCATAAATTCCTATGATCTTTAAATATTACGTATTATAATGTATCCAATTTTGGTGATGATCCAACGGTCGGATCATCGATTCACATTTTTATCAAGTAACGTATCGTAACGAATTTAGGTTCCAACTATCAACCTACGTCATTCAAATGACAAAACTGAATTCAAGACATTTGACATAGCCTAAAAATAGCATTGGCGGCCCACTAGCCACGCGCCGCCGCGGGTGGCGGTCAGCCGCCCCGAGTCGTCGGAAAATCCAACTATTTCCAAAAATTCTCAAACTTCACAGAAATGAAGATCTCAATGAGTGGAGCAACTTTCATACCTGCCACGATGTCCAAAAGTGGACGGAAGATGGTCAATTTTGCCCACAAAGCCGGCGGGTGCCTAAAACTTCCCGATGTCGATTCGTCGTCTACGGTGGTCCAATGGGGTCAAGGTTGGTTGGGTTTTGCTCCTGGGATGATGGGCTACAAAGCCCAAGTGGTGGCATCGGCCATCGCTTTGCCGATTTGCCGGAAAATCGAAAAGGGTGGCCGGAGCACCATTGATTTTCGTCAACTTTCGTGGCCTCAAACCGCCCTACACCATGGTTAATCAAGGTGGTTCTTGGGTGGGTTTTGTAGAGGGGAATGAGAGCTTCAAGATGGTGGTGGTGGCATCGAAAAACTCCACCGGAGTTGGCCGGAATCGGCCTTGGAAAATGGACCCGCGGTGGGTGCGGGTGGACGGGAACCACTTCCTTTTCTTCTTTTTTTTTTTTTTTTTCCTTTCCTCCCTCCATTTCTGATTGGGCTTCCCCCACAAAGTAGGGATTTAATTTAAATAAACACTAAACCTTGAATAACCAATTTCGAACGTCCGTAACTATACCGTTATAATCCGGACTCGCAAACGGCTTTCGCCTATACGTTCGTACCAATGAGTACTATGAGGATATGCTAAAAGAATAAGTCCCACATCTCTCAAGTCGATGGTCAACGGAAGTCAAAGTCCTTGCCTCTAGGGCAATTTCGTAAATTCACGCTTTTAAAATAAAATAAAAACGTAAAATTTGGAACGGGTTGTCACAGATTGATTTTTTCTCCATTACACTAACCACATTCTTGTCCATTTATTTTGTGATAGTGACATGTTGAATTTGAATAAACTCACCGCTTTAGAGGTATCTGGAAGAAACTACCTCAAGTGGGTCCAAGATGTGAAGCTTTACCTCATCGCAAAGAATTTGCATCCCGCCATTGAAGATGAGATAGACAACCCGTTAGCGAAGCTAAGAAAGCCACTGCCATGATCTTCATCCGAAGACATATTCATGACGCACTGCAAACGAAGTACCTTGCAGAGGAAGATCCACGAGCACTTTGGGTCGTTTTGGCTGTTCACTTTGATCACCAAAAGGACATCTTCTTGCCTAAAGCAAAACATGACTAGTATCATATGCACTTCCAATACTTTAATTTTGTGAATGAATATAATTTTGAAGTTTGTCGAATTCGATCACTTTTCAAGTTATGTAACTAGAACTTGACAGAGAGGATTTCCTGGAAAAGACTTATTCGACCTTCTCTGCCACTAATATTGTCCTGCATAAACAATATAGGGCTCATAAGTTCACCAAGTTTTCAGATTTGATCTTTATTTTACTTCTATCTGAAAAGCAAAATCAGCTGTTGATGAAAAATCAACAAGCTCGACCTAATGGGGTGATTGTTGTGCCTGAAACACATTATAGCACAAACCAACGCCCAAAACACCAACATAGGCATAATAGGGGCGGCCATAAGTTACCCCATCAAGGTCAACAGAGCCAAGGCCCGCCTAAGGGAGGAAATTTAGCCCAGAAGCACCTTAACCTCACTCCCAAGGCCCTAAACTTCAAGAATATGGGCAAAGCACCTAAAATCATGGATGCAGACATGTGTTATCTCTGTAGTTCAAAGGACCATTGGTTCTGTGTTTGCCGTGCTCCCAAGAAGGTTATGGCTGAATATCATTCTCGTCGTAAGAAGTTTGAATCAAACTTTGTGCAAGTGGATGAACCAGAGAGTACCAAGATGGAGGTTTCTGACTTTCAAGAGGATACCATCCCTATGGAGGATTAGAATCTTAGACACAAACTATTTTTTTTAGTTGAATTTGGAACAATGGGGCCGAATTCCACATAATGGCCAAACCCCCCTTATTTTTTTGTTTAATTTTGCACAATTTTCCTTTATGTTTGGATTATTTGTTGATGGTTTGTTTTTTGGATATTAAGTTTTAATTCATTACCATCGTTGAATACTTAAACTATTTTGATTGATATTTGTTTTTAGAACTTTTATGCATGTGACCGATTCAAATTAGTTTTTATTTCTAGGTATGATTAGTGGGAAAGTTAGTTGTTTGGCGGATAGTGCAACCACGCTCAACGTTTTGCGTGAACGCATCTATTTCACTAAATTCATACCTAAGAATGCACCTCTAACAACCCTCTCAAAACCATCCAACTTAATCGAAGGATACGGTAAGGCACATATAATGTTGTCCAATGGTACAATCTTGACCATTGATAAGGCACTTTATTCTCCACATTCCGAAAGAACGTTGTTGAGTTTCAAGGTCATTAGAAATAATAATTACCATGCTGAAACCTATGTAGAAAACAAAGTTGAATTTCTGTGCATAACTTCTTATGAATATGACCAGAAGCGTATTCTAGAAAAGATGAAGCGTATCCCAAGTGGTCTGTATACTATGACCATACACCCTATAGAAAGCCACTATATGGCCGGCCCTACCTCAGGGACCGCGCATGAAATTACACTTTAGCATGATCGTTTGGGACACCCTGGACAAACAACGATTTGCCGTATCCTCAAATCATCACACGACTATCCATTTACCCGAAGTGTAGGTTCGATTCAAGGAATCACATGTCAAACCTACTCAATGGGAAAGCTTATTATTAAGCTTTCTTATGACAAGATTCACTCGAATCTTCCTGTTTTTCTACAAAGGATTCGGGGGGAGGGGGGACATTTGTGGAAAGATTCACCCTCCCTGCATACCATTTAGATATTTTATGGTTTTGGTTGACACCTCTATACATTGGTCACACTTGTGCTTGTTGTCCACAGGGAATGCTGCATTCTCCAAACTGTTGGCTTAGGTTATCAAGCTCAGGGCTCACCACCCTGATTATCCGATCAAATATATTCGATTGGATAGTGCTAGAGAATTCACATCTAAAACTTTTGATGATTATAACATGTCGGTTGGGTTTGAAGTTGAACATCCAGAACGGCTTGGCAGAGGCATTCATTAAGTGCTTACAAATGATTGCTCGATCGTTGGTCATACATACCAAGTTCCTGATCACTGATTGGGGCTATGCAATTTTGCACGCAGCCATGTTAGTCCGCCTGAGGCCTGTTGTGACCCAACCATATAATGCCCTTCAATTGGTTAGCGAATACAAACTCGACATATCGCATCTGCGCATTTTTTGTTGTGTGGTCTATATGCTGATTTTGTCGTCCTTATGTACAAAAATAGGGCCTCAACGAAAGATCGGAATCTATGTTGGATATGATTCTCCTTTGATCATTTGTTGCTTAGAACCTTTGACAGGTGATCTGTTTACGGCTCGTTTTGTGAATTGTCACTTCTATGAGACAGTCTTCCCATCATTAGGGGGAGATAAGAACATCAACGTTCCTAAAAAATGACCTGAATTATTGTGGACGACTCTCACTTTGTCTCATTTAGATCCCCGCACTGCTCAGTCTGAAACTGAAGTGCATCGCATATTAGATCTTCATAACGTAGCTCAGAGTACGCTAGATACTTTCACCTATCTAGTGCGAGTGACAAGATCACATATTCCAGTTGCGAATGTGCCAGCAAAGATGGATGTACCAAATGTAATACAGACTTCCTTCCTGAAGACCCCAGAAGAGCCTACCGTGAATCCGATTGTCGCATACTCATTCTATCAAACTCATAAGGAAATTCTAGATTACAAAAGCATCCTTGAAGAGATGAATCCACCCCTCCCCCCCCCCCCCCCCCGGGGAAGAATTGTGAGATTTCGGTCCATTATGCTAGCTTGGATGATGTTTGGTGTAGAAATGAGATGATCATCGACAATGCATTAACATATGTAGTAGCTACTGAGATCATGGTGATTGATAACATTGAACCTCGTTCCGTTGATGAATGTCTATGTAGAACTGATTGGCCGAACTGGAAACAAGTAATCCAAGTTGAACTCGATTCACTGGCGAAACATAAGGTGTTTGGACCTGTAGCTCCTACTCCTCCACATGTGAAGCCTGTTGGCTATAAGTTGGTTTTCATTCGGAAACATAATGAGAAGAACAAAATTGTGCGTTAAAAAGCTCATCTTACTGCGCAAGGCTTCTCACAACACTCCGAGATTGACTATGACGGAACTTATTCACCCATTATGGATGTGATTACTTTTTGCTACCTTATCAGTTTGTTAGTTTCTGAAAAACTGAGTATGTAGCTGATGGACGTAGTAATTGTTTATCTCTATGGGGATCTTGATACGAAAATCTATACAAAAGTTCCTGAAGAACTTACATTGACTGGATCAAATATTTCTAAACCTCAGAACACGCTCTAAATTCGGTTGAGGCGTTCACTCTACGGTTTGAAGCAATCTGGAAGAATGTGGTATAACCGTTTGAGTGAGTATTTGACTAGTCAGGGATATGTGAACAACGAACTATGCCCTTGTGTGTTCATTAAGAAGTCACATTTCGATTTTACAATTGTTGCAGTATATGTCGATGAAATGAACCTCATCGGAACTCATGAAGAGCTCGCGCACCTGAAGTCGGAATTTGAGATGAAAGATCTAGGAAAAACTCGATATTATCTCAGCCTTGAGATAAAGCACCGTTCGGATGGAGTCTTAGTACATCAATTAAACTACACCCAGAAGGTGGTGCGCCTCCTTAACGATGATAAAGCGAAGCCTTCAAGTACTTCTATGGTCGTTCGATCCCTAGATGCAAAACAAGATCCCTTCCGTCCGAAGAAGGATGATGAAGAAATTTTGGAGCCTGAAGTTCCTTTCTAAGTGCGATAGGCACTTTATTGTACTTAGCTCAATGCACTAAACTCGACATTTCCTTCGTTGTTAATCTTTTGGCAAGATACAGTAATGCACCAACATGCAGACACTGGACTGGTATTAAAGACATTTTCCGCTACGTTAAGGGTACCACGGATTTGGGCTTATTTTATCCCTATAAATCCTCGAGTTAATTCTCACCTTGTTGGTTATGTCAACGCATGATACTTATCTGATCCGCACAAGGCACGCTCTCAAACGGGCTATATCTTTACCATTGGAGGCACTACAATCTCTTAGAGGTCAACTAAACAGACCTTAGTTGCCACTTCGTCTAACCATACTGAAATTCTCGCCCTACACGAAGCAACTCAGGAATGTTTTTGGTTGAGAGCAGTTGTGGGCCATATTCGAAGCTCCTGTGATCTTCCTGTCGTTGACATCCCAACAACGATTTATGAAGACAACACAGCATACATCGAACAGCTCAAGAAGGGTTACATCAAAGGAGACAACACTTAGCATATTGCGCCAAAGTTCTTCTTCTCACATAACAACAAGAGCATTGGAAGATTGAATTCACACAAATCCATTCACAAGACAATCTGGCCAACCTCTTCACCAAATCACTAGCGAAGGCAACGTTTCAGAAGCTTGTTCTAGGAATTGGTAGTCATAAACTTTCTGAGTTGTAACATTGTCAATTCTCTTTGGAATTATGTCAAACTCAGGTGGAGTATCCCGAAGTATACTAGCTTGATCTTAATGTACTCTTTTCCCCTATGCTTAGGAGCATTTTTTTTTCCTTTGGGGTTTCGCTACCTAACGAGGTTTTGACGAGACACCCACCTTGGGTTGATCATATCCCTGATGACGTCCCGTAGACATTTCAGTTGACTTTGCATTTCTCACACATTTTTCCTTAGCCTATGGATTTTTGTCCCTACTCAAGTTTTACCATAGTCATTAGGTTTTTTGTGAGACTTAATTACTTCCTTATGCAAGTTCCTTCTTTATGATGCCGAATCTACTTAAATATTTACACACTTAAGGGGGTGTTATAAACTTCTTATTTAAGTGTGATTGTATAAATCCTAGATTATATTTGATTATAGTTATTCTTCCCTATTAGGATTTGTATTCCATAGAGGAGAAAGATTTCTTCCCTCCCTTAGTACTATAGATAAAGGCACTGCATAGGGGGAATAACACACCCTCTACACAACCCTACAAAGACATCTCTCTCTATATTTTCTCTGTGTCGCCGGCCACTTCTCCTTGTTAGTTAAATATAGGCCACAACAAATTGTATATATTAAGGGCAATTTACACAAAACTACCTCAACTATTGGTCGAACTACAATCTCATACCTCATGTTTTAAACATTGCAATGTCATACCTCAACTTATGAATTCGTTGCAATGTTAGACCTCCATAAAGATGTGGCAGTAGTGGGGCCTAATCATTCTCTAACTAAAATAAAAAATTAATCAATTATTAATAATTCTTTAATTTTTTATTACAATTAAAATTAATTAAAAAAAAAAAAACAAAACAAAACTCTTGCCTCACCCATTCTCTCTCTCCTCTCACTTGTCTCCCTCACTCACTCTCTTTGCTCTCACTTGCAGAGAAACAATGGCAGCCATGCTGGCACGGCCACTCTTCTCCAAATCCAACCAAAGCTTGTGCAGATCATACGTCGATGCCACAAATTCCTCCATTGATGAAAGAGATCAACCTTGAGGTTTCTTTGTCTTCATTTGCTTCGTCTTCTCCGCCTTGCTCTGGTCGTCCTAAGCTATACCAAATCTGCAATACCAACTGAAGTTCCAGATCTGAGCCTGCAAAAGGTACATCAAATGAGGCGACCTGGCCCAGATCTGAGGCATTTATTTGCAACACCAACTGGAGTTCGCTGAGGTTCCCTCCTCGCCATCAACAACGGTGTATCAGCCGATGTTGAAGAACTCAACAAGGAGGCCAGAGTGGGAGGCCCAGTGGTGATAGAGGGAGCGTTGAGGTCAAGGGAGATGTTGGGGATCGATGCATGAAGTTTCATGTGTTTAAAAGGACAAGAAAAAAGGGGACAGAGGAAAGAATGAGGGGAGGAAGAAGGGGGACGAAGGAGGGAATGAGTGGAGGAAGAAGAAGATCAGAGGTGGGGGTGAGATCGAGCAAAGAGAGTTGAGGGAGACAAGTGAGAGGAGAGAGAGTGAGTGCGTGAGAAAAAGAGTTTTTTTTTTATTTTTAATTTAATTGTAATAAAAAAAATTAATTAATTAATTTTTTATTTTAGTTGGGGAATACGTCATTATTTAACAACCAAATTGATAGAAAACTTAACGGAGGTCTGACATTGCAACGAATTCATAAGTTGATGTATGACATTGCAATGTTTAAAACATGAGGTATGAGATTGTAATTCCACCCATAGTTGAGGTAGTTTTGTGTAATTTACCCTAACAAAAATGAACATTGTAGGGGGTTTGATGACGATAGTGGTTGCGACGCCAATAATAGGGTGCAGTAGTTGGGGTGTAGAGGTAGCAGTGGACTAGTGGTGGTAGAGGAAGTGGCAATGATTGTGGTGGTGGTGGTAGTAGTGGTGTAATTGGCGGTGGAAATGGAAACGATGGTGGTGGCCGCAGTTGTAGGTAGTGGCGGTGATGGCGATGAGGGTGGTGGCAGAATTGGCAGCGAGAGATTGGATCCAGGGCCTCATAGTTAAAGGGAAGTTGTTGCTAGAAAAACCCCAACCTAATATGATGATTGACACATATCCATTCCCAGAAGCCCAATCAACATGACCAACCTTTACTAGGTTGAAAAAGGAAAAGCAGAGGTTACCTAGGAAGTAAAGGGAGAGAGAGGGCAAGCTGTCAGACCCATGGAAGGCATTAGAACCTCAAGCGGCTGTAGTCAAAGGAGTGGTTTTATGCAACAAGTGTCAATATGAGTGTGAGCTCGAGGTGCCAGCATTGGACGCCATTATTGACCAAGAGCTGGCCAAAATAAGAGAAATGGAAAAGCTATAGGCCCGCAGGAGTATTCTTTGGGCAACTGAGAGAAACCTCCAAGAATGTGTTCCAAAGATTAGGAGGGGACTCAAAGCCTAAGGGTTTGTCTGAAGTATTTAGAAATTATGAAGCCTCTAAAGAGGTGGAGGATAAAGAGGTGGAGAAGTGTGATTGTTAGGGTACAAAGGTAAATAGTGGCAGGCGGTGACAACGGTGATGGTGGTGGCGTCAGTGGGAACAATGGTAATGGTTGTGGTGGTGGTCACAAAGATAGTGGTAGTAATGATGGTAGTGATGTTAGGTAATGGCGATCACTTTATTCTCAAGGGACAAAATGTGCATGGAATAATAAATAATGTCATTTTTAAAAACTAATTATAATATTACAGGAATTAAAAATATTCATTAAAGGCTCAACTCTGCTTCTTACATCTGGAGACCATTACTTTTAAAATAAACCAGATATTTGAGTCTTACCAGACACACATTATTATTTGGCTTAAAGTAATGCATCTTTTGGTGAAAAAAAGTAAGACCAAACGGGGCCTTTGAACCAAGGCAAAAATAAAAATTAAAACAGATGGTGCCATGAAATAACAAGGATTAACTCAAAAGTAAAATCTTCCATTGAAACAAATTACAAAGAAAGTTAGGGAGCCGCTACTTGCAGTCCTTAAAAATCCGATCACGCACTTCTCCCTGATGGAAAAAATTGAGGGAACTGCAGGATGCTATTTCACAATGCTAATAACAATTTCCTTAAGTTATACTCGAAAAG
This sequence comes from Pyrus communis, assembly GCF_041283825.1. Classification (NCBI taxonomy): domain Eukaryota; kingdom Viridiplantae; phylum Streptophyta; class Magnoliopsida; order Rosales; family Rosaceae; genus Pyrus; species Pyrus communis. The sequence continues at coordinate 18,401,034 of NC_142565.1, forward strand.
ATAAAACTCCTTTCATTTGCTTGACTACCAAGAAAAATTTTCCTTGGCCTATTCTATAATTCTATACCCGAGGGCCAAATAATGGGCCAGCTCTATATGGAATTACAATGAACGGGTCAAAGGAAAAACTAGAAGAAAATTGGAACGACAAGTGAAAGGTTGAAAGAGGAAAAACAAAGAAGAATTAGGAGCAAAATAAAATCCGAATTGGGATTGCTAGATGGAAGCCGTTAACGTCTATAACGTCTAAAAGAACGGCTCAGAGAAAATGTTGAGTAGGGTATTCTTGCTCGTATCCGTTATAGTCATAATATAGCCTCTCCCCTTTAGCAATATCACGAGTAGCAACCAAAAAGACCCGACATTCACCGTTAACACTGTATCTCACACATCTACAATTCTGCTTCTTTTTTCCTTCCCTGCACAATAGTTGTTACATTTTAAGCACAGTGGATACAGACACGCTCAATCCAATACATCTGAACACAGAAATATTTAGTTTTATCATATGAAGTTCATTGGAGGCCACAACCAAGTAGTAGAAAGAAAAAGACATTAGGCTTACAAGGTATGATTGTTGATGCCGTTGATAAATCGAGCTATGTTTCCGCGTTTATCAGGGCAGATGACAAGACTTTTAGATGGTTCAGTTGCTAACAGAAGGGTCATCATACTGTCACAATCGTCATTTTCCCGATGCTTAATGTAATCAACATCACCCGTGTATTCAGCAATAAAAGTCATATCCTTCATCTGCTCATCAGCCTCTACTGTAAAACTACATAAAAATAAATGAATAAATTCAACACGAACCTAATCAATATGCAGGTACCATATATAATTCGGGGGTTAATTACAGTAATGGTCTCTAAACTTGATCCCGTGTTTGATTTTCATCTTTGAATTTTGTGTGGCATTTTGGTCATTTCCGTTAAATCAATCCATTTTTCTGTTATATTTAGGAGGAAATAGGACTTTTTGCATCCAAAAACTTTAATAAAACAGAAAAGAACAAAAATTTCAAGTCCTTTCTAAGCTCCTATGTGGGAAAGATCCAGATATACCCCCTCTCAGTAATTGGGAAATTGATTGAAATTATCATTTTACAAATCCCAATTGCTGAATTAATCAAAATCAAATATTGACGACATACCGAAAAAATTGACAGCATATAAAGAAAAAATTGACAATGGATCGATCAAATACGAAAAAGTGACCATTCAACAATTCAGATTTCTACGTTGATCATTTCAACTACTATACATTTGCCCTCAAGTTAAAAGAAAATGGATGGAGTTAATAAAAAGGACCAAAATGCTACTTGAGAGTCAGTTTGAAAACGATATACAACAAAATAAAAGGATCAAGGGCAAAAATGAAACACGATTACAAGTTTAGGGACCATTGCAGTAATTGACCCTATAGTTCAATGCACCACAAAACTAATAAAGACCTTCAGTCTTCAGAAGAATAAGAAGGTTATATAAGAGGGCACTGTAAGGACAAAAAGGGCTTGAAAACTTTGAGTTTTAACGATAAGGACAAAATAAAGGATAAAGTGAATAGTACCATAATTGACTTTTTAGTGTTAAAATGTAGTTTTTCGTTAAAGAAAACAATACCGGGAGCTTTTTGGTAAAGTTCCCTTTAAGATATTGTTACCCTTCACATTAATTAAAGATTAATGCTGTAAGAAGAGGGCACCACAAAGTACTATGAGATAAGTTACCCTTCGCGTGAATCAAAAGCTACTTTAAGAGGAGGGCATTCGCCTCTTTTGCACATGGCTCTGCAAAGCTCCAATGTCTCGGTATCTTCCTTGGAAAGAATCTAATAGAAAAAATGCCAGTACTTAAATCACATGATGGAGTTGATAATCAGTTGGCCCTACAAATGGCAACTAATATATCTTGAGGAAACTAGAATAAGGGATAGAAAACCTGCATGCCACCGTCTTCAAACTTGGACTGATTAGCAGATCTTGGAGCCATTCCGGGCATGTAAGCGAGATCGTCACTGAATTCCATGTGCAATGCTGTTAAAGCAGAAGCCAGGGAACCCATTTGTTTCAGCCTTTGAGCAGGATCTTCTGATGAAACAAATGGAAGTATTCTTCTTCTTCTCTTCTGCAACACTAATGATCCTGAACGCCTCCGGCGTTTTCTGGCATCTATTCAAACAATAACAACCAAGTCAGCATACAAAATAAGCACAGTAATCAATTTTAAAATTTATTGCATGATGCAAGAGAGAAACAACCTAACATCTTTGTTCTATGCGACAGCATACCACATAAAACAATTCACTGAAAAGGTCAAATATTGTACGCAGCATAACCTATACAAACATAAGAGTACAAAAGTTACAACGATTCCTATTTAGGGCGTTGCCTCCAAAATTTTAGTAGCGTGATTTGAACATAAGAATAAATAAACCTGGCAATAAAAGAAATGCATGTTTGATAGCCCTGAATAGCTCATAGAAGAAGACTATACAATTAAGAGTAGAGAATGGAGATGGTTAGCAAACAGAACTGTCCTTCTAGGTTACCTGGATGCGTGTTTTAAATATGTATGCTAGTGTGTTGTTAGAGTAATAAGTTAAGGTTGTGAGTGACAATGTTTCTGTATCAGAACACCATTCACTTCAATCATAGCCCATTTTCATAATTAATTTCATTCCTAATTTGGCTTAATTTCATTCCTAATTTGGCCTTTTTGTTACAAACGGTACAGAAACCTTAATCATGCACAAACAGAAAAGCCCACCAACTTAGCACTTTCTTTCTCACTAAGTGGAATGATCTCATTCAGCATTTCATACCCTGCACTAATAAACTAGTGAACTGCAATTTGTCAAATATATTGTAACATTCCATGAGTGCCGATTATTATTATTATTCAACACTCATAGGCACATAATGGTATTTTTTTCCACTCCTATATATTGCTTCACAGTTAAAAAGATACGCTGTAATGATCTTAATTATTCTCTTTTCACGTCCGATTTTGCAAGAACATGGGAATAGATTCTCCTATTAGATCAGAACAAAGAAAAGAGGGCTTTATGAGAAACAATAAACCACTAGATTTCTAATGTGCTGGATACACTGAGGGAACTTAATCGCTATATAATATTAAAATGTTTCAATATGTTTGGTAAAACAATCTTACATACTTAAAAGGGCTTTTCCATTCTTTCCTATAAGTGCTTAATTTTTTTCAACAGGTAATTATTAAATGTAAGTGAGTATGCAACCATAAACAAGGATATTGGATAAACATCGTTAAAAACATACGGTTTACTTTTGGATAAAGTGGGGATATGTGATACGTCCTCAATACAACATGGAGACTTCCAGCTTAATTGAGTAATATTTTTTAACACAAAATGGACTAAAATCATATAATTAACATATTATTCTGGTTCATTTTAACAGAAAATGGACCAATGATATAGAATCTGCACTGTAACATGTTCACCACAGAGTGGCAGTTTTGAAAAAGTAGCATCAGCAAGTTACATGAAATTTAATTCAGAGGCCAGACAAAGTATCATATATGACAGAAAGCTACAAGAACGTTTAATTTCCTTGCTAAATTGTTCTGGATGGAGATAGCACAGAAAAGAAATCATTCCTTTTTGTCTTTTATATATCAGGTAAGGACTGTCTTGCATAGAGCAGTTCATACATTGGTCAAGGGTTATGCATGAGTAAAAGAAACTTATATAGTGAATATAGCAGATTGTTGCTAAATGGAAAATCTCCGTTTCTAATCCAAGATCACACAACTCACCTCTAAACTTAAGATGAAAATATATCTGATAATGTTTTAAGCAGCACACATTATGTCTTTGCACTAAATCAGTATGTATGCATAAACAAGTACTCTAATTATTGTAGTTACGACTTTGAGCAAAATCTTAGCCAAAGTCTTAACTCCAAACTAATACTATAGTTCATGCATTGTTAATAGTTTTACATAAACCTGACAATCGAGATACTACTAGAACATGGATTTATTGCTTAGTTACTAATGAACTAACATTAGAGAATCTACATTTGGACAATAATGACTTTTATCGGACTTGTTAAGGAGTGATAACAAATAGACATTATGTGTTACCAAAAACATCGATGGCATGTTTACCTATTTGAAATGGGAGAAGTCGTGAACTGGAAGAGAAAGAAGGAATTGGTGTGGGATCAACTAACGCCTTAGCTGATATGATTCCTACTTTGTCAGGCATTAGATTAAGGAATTTAATGTGGAACCCACATTTTCTTTTCAGTTCCATATGTTATAGTAAAGTAAACACAGTGGAAGTCAGTAATTAGAATAATTTCAATACCCATGCTCTAGTAAACGCATGTATGCCAAGAATCAGGATAATTTCAATACCCATTCCATCGAAGTTAGAATCAGGATAACTTCAATACGCATTCCATCAAAGTACACATACCATTAATATATCATTGAGAAATGTTATGACGTTTTTGTTAGAATCAGTATAACAGAATGTTTAACTGGCGTTCTAACAAGTTAAGCTTTTCATCACTGGAATACCAAGAAAGCTTTTCTAATTTGTCAACTCTAAACTCAATCTTGTTTAGATCTTCATCGTGTCCTCACATTCTAATTTTGAACTCCCTATCATAGAAACATTATGAATCCAATGTCTTCCCTTGTCTTTAATTTTCATGAAGCTTTGAACAGCATTAACAAATATAATGATCACGAAACGGAAACCTATGGGAATCGCAACCACGAAAACCACAATCACCATTGAGTACCATATAATGTACCAGAATTTACCTTGAGGAGGAGCACATTCGTCTTTGGGGTCACGATCACTACATTTCTGAATCCGGAAAAAATCAATAATTTTTTTCTGCGAGAAACCTGAACCAAAACCAAAAAAATGAAAACTTATAAATAAGAACATGAATGCAATTGTAACACCACAAAAAGAAAAAAATAAAAAATAAAAATCCCCTACTTCTTACTCGTCTGTGTCCGGAGCAGGCAGGGCAGAGCCATGATCCAATAGGGACAATGGCGACGATAGGCCTGAGGCATTTCATGTGGAAGCCTCTATCGCATTTATCGCAAAGAAGCAGCTCGTCGGATCGGTCACCCGACCTACAATGCTCGCAGGTAACGTCGCCATAATCGCCTCTCTCTACCACCGTGAATTTAGCCTTCGCCATTATCTCCGCCATTGACTTCATCTTCTTCTTCGGCGGCGACCCAGGCGGCGAAGGCTGGCGCGGCGCCGATGTCCTCCGGTTGAAGCGAATAAAACGGTGAGCTGGAGCAGCTGCCGCAGCCGCCGAGGAGGTGGTAGCCGGAGCCATTACGAATTCAGGTAAATGCTAATTTTTGTTGATTGAAGGCAAGGAATTAATTAAAAATAAGAATGACGGAGGAGGAGGAGAAGGCGGAGGCGGAGGAGGAAGAGGAAGATTTTGGTTGTTGGTATTACGGAATGCTGGTCTCTCCTCTCGCGGGGTTTAGGGAGAAGGGGTAGGAAGGTACTGTTGATGATGACGTAGGCAGGCTACGCTAATGTGATTTGAGTGCGTGAACGGAAATAAAGTGCGCACCTTCGGGAGTCGTCTTTCTCAATCCTTGCATAATCACATTTTGCGTGAATACGGTCCGGTCCAGTTCGGCTCGAGTTCTCTCTCAAATCAGAATTGGAATTAATAAAACATCAACGCTTCAGTTTGATGTGGTTTTACTTAAATTTATTATTAAAATTATACGGTTCAGTTCACGTCGATTTCGGTTTGATTTATGTCGGTTTACAACTCTAACTAAAAAAAATACATTTGGAATCTTCTACTTTCAATACCAACACATTCAACCACAAATTCAAGCAAATTATCTAGTTAAGTGTAAGTAAATATTAAATTATAAATTTAGACACCAAAATATAAAAAAAAATCGTCTAAGTTACCACATTAATAATGTTTTTGCTTTAATATGATAGCACAACTTGATAAAATCCCAATTACTCACTGGGCAATCTGTTTCCTCTCATCCCCTAAAACCAACAAGAATTGCTAATTACAACTTACAACGCAACAGCCAAACAAAGATCTCCCTAAATGTGATATATTATCTCTTACTGACCCAGCACCCACTACGTATTTAAAGAATAGGCCCTAATCAATCAATTAATTATAACAATAATAATAATAATAATAAAACAATATTTTATATTAAAAGCAGTTCGGGCCGGTTTCTCCGGTTCTTAATTTTTCCAAACCGGAACCGGAACCTGTTTGAAATGATCTGGTTCGGTTTTTTTTGTCCTGACTTTGATTTTTTTGGTCAACATGGTTTTTTACTGTTTTTTTTATCGCGATTCGATGCTGTTTTCCCGTTTGGCGGTTTTATGCCCACCCCTAATTACATTGTAACCGTTTGTAATTGTAGTGACTGAATTTATGTGAAATTTTTGTTAAAAGAAAGAAAACAAAAATGTAATCTAATACAAATTTCAATTGTTGAATTAATTAAAAATTAAATACTTTTACATATTTATAAGAAAGTAATAATTTAATCAGAACTTCTTTTTTCTCTTCGTGGTGAGAGTTTTTCTCTCAAAGTTGAGAGTTATTCTCACTTCTTGTGTGAGGCTTTCAAACCCAAGAAAACCCAATGGCGCCGACCCTAGCTTCAGTCGAGGTCGATCGCCGTTTCCTTCATGCTTTCTTTCTCTTTTGTTTTCCATGCGTCTACTGCTTTTTCTCCCAAATTACTACTTGGATCTATTATATTCCTCTATCCCCAAGGGTATTACTCTTCCTGGCTCTTCCTTGCTCCGATCTTCAACCATGAATCCTACTGAGAGTATGCGTATAGTTCCAATGTATCCACTGGCTCGGGTGTTTCCAACACCACCACTTTCTCTTTGTTGTCTACCGGTTCCAGCAGTGTCATTCGTGGGTTTCCACAAGCTTCATACTGGTAGTTGGCTTCTCTCGCTTAGTTGTCGGCTATCCCTAGCTTATGGCTATGCTCAGGTAGCAAATCGAGGTTGGATGTGGCGTTTGTTGAGGCAGTGTTGTACGTTGGACAAGGAATCAGACAGATGGATTGGAACTGGATTGGTAGAGCTCTGTGGAAAGCTGTGGAAGCTTCTGGTTTCGGAGGCTTGGTGTCAAGCTTGAGCCTAACTGTTTTTGGGCTAATTTTGTGTTTTCTAGTGTTTTAGGCCTATTTTTATTTGTTAATATGTAGTCTTTGGGCCTTGGTTTGCTTGTATGTTTGTGTTTTTTTTTTTTTTTTTTGTGTGTGTTTAATAAAATATCCTTTTACCCAAAAAAAAAAAGTAATAATTTATTGATAATACGTCGATGATCTTGTTGACCCTAAAAATTGCAAAGCCTACGTGGCGCGCAGGCCGAGTAACTAATGAGCTAATTACGTCATTCGATTGATGCGGGACGTGCCAACTCGTCGACCGAGAAGTAAAATTTGTTGATGTTGCATTGAACGCGGTACTAACTTTTTAATCTTGCGACTGCGGCTGAGGAAGAAACAGGTCTCGGCCTTCGGGTTTTAAAGCCTGGAGATAAGGCTGCTAGTTCTGCGTCGTTCACAAATCGTCGCTGTCGGGTTCAGTCATGGTGATTATATTTGTAAGAGTATAAGCACATCGAACTGGCTCCAAACTATACGGACACAAGTACTAAAAAAAGATGTATGTCTTGATGGTGAATGTGGTTCGGCTGTCATAATGTCGAACTCTGAAACTCACTTGTAATTATCAATCATAAAATCACTTGGCGTTCAATGTGCCTAATGTAGTAACTTGTAACACCTTACTTCGCTGAGAATGCTAATAAGATGACCTCCGCCAATAAGGATTTGGAAACCCTTCTTGACCGAGACTTGTATAGGTAACCAGTCGGCCTCGACTCAGTGCTGTTTATTCAAACTGAAGGTGCTCCTCGGTCGGCTGATTCTACGACAACAGTGTTGTTTATCCAAACTGAAGATGTTCGCCGGTTGCCTTCATAGTGTTGTTTATCCAAATTGAAGATGTGTTGGCGGAAAAAGAAAGTAAAAAAACCTCAAGATGTTTGAGAGGTTTGCGCAAGGCAGTTGTGTGTTGAATTGGAGAGGGTTGAATGATGCACTCTGCTATCTATTTATAGCAACCAATTCTCCTTACAATCGAGTTAAAACCATATTCGGAATAGGACTTCTTATTCTGATCCAACCTTATCTCGACCAATCCTACTCCTATTAGGACTTTGAACTCACCCCCTTTTCAGGCTGTATTCATTTCCGGCCAAGAATCCTCATTGCATTAGGACCCCTTATCGTACTAGGACTTCGACCCATCCGCTCTTATCTAGATCACTCCTTCTTGCAACAGGACTCGACCATCCTAACTCAGCGGCTTAGGGCCACCAGACAGCCCATAGTACATTTGAAAAAGCTTTGGGCCAAACATAAACCTACGCTCGGCCCAATAATATTATTTTGGGCCTAAACAGATCTATAAGATCGGAATTTGATCATTTGAGCTATAGAAATTTAAAAATTAATCATTTCAACCATCTTCACAAAGAATTTCTCTCATTTGAACACCATATAATTCAAAGACATTTTATGTTTATTGGAAATAGGGGTGCAAATGAGCTAAACTATGACGGGTATTATGGTGTTCAAGCTCAGCTCATTATTAAGGCATGCCTAAGCTTGACTTGAATGATATTTTCAAGCTTGAGCTTGGCTTGTTTGGAGGCCTAAAATCCATCTTTTGTTTGGCTAGATGTAATCAAAATTGAAAACTAATATAGGTAAATAAATAAATAACATAATAATTGTTCCAGGACATTTATGTCCACTCACTAATTGGTGTAACCATAGGCAATTGATTCCTCTATTTAATAGGTCATTGATTCCTTAACTAATTAGAAATTGATTATCCGTATTGAATTAGGCATATGTGTATAATTTTATTGTATAGTCACACCACTAAATAGAGGTGGCTATGCCCCACAGTGTAATGATAGGAGCATATTCATGCGACTTAAATGGCTTGTTCTCGTGCATTTACGTTATGTTTCTTTAGTTATTTTAGTACTTTAAGCTATTTTCATGTGTTTGTAGGTCCAAAGGGCTAAAGGAGCAAAAAGATGCATTTTGGAGACTTTTGGAGCACTTTTGGGCTAAGGATGGATAGCTTATGCTTGGAGCCAAAGTGTTGGACGAAATTGAAGACCTAATTGAAGACCAAAGTGTTGGAACCTTGTTCCCTTTAGTTTTAGGACATTTAAAACCATTCATATTCTCCCATAGCCGTGCATTCCATCAATTCATGCACACTCAATCCAACAACACCACTCCTTAACCTTGCATTTCTAGGTTGTCCACTTTCCTATATCCATTCCACATGCATTCCTTTAACCCACATGCACCCTTTATTCTTTTATCATTCCAGCCACTCCACATCCCTCACCAAGAAATAATTCACTCACATACACTCATAATCATTCACACCTTGCAGCCACATGCACTCCCTTTAATTAATTCATCCTAGCTGTCAAAGCACATGCACATTCACCCTAATCATTCACATAGCTTTAATTCACATGAAAACACATTGCATTACCATTCACCACAGAAAAACACCATCATTGCCGTGCCTAATTCCCTTTGCATTCAGCCACATGCATTTCCTTCATCATTTCCAACCCACATGCACCCAGAAATCCATTATTGCCGTGCATCCCATTCCACTTTCCAGCCATTCAACATGCCATTGTCATTCCACTTCATTTCACCTTGCATTTCCAGATTATTCCTTCATCATTGCACCACAAATCAACCACACATTCACCCACATGCATTCCCCCTTTAATCCATATGCATTCACTCTTCATAAATCAGCACATGCATTCAATCATTCCCAAACAAAGCCAATGCCGTGCACAACCCTTACAATTTCCAGCTTTCACATGCTTTCACATGCATTTTCAGATTGTCCCCTGGCACATGCAGCCACATATTCATTGCACATGCATTTCCAACCCACATGCATCCTTTAATCATTCAAACAGCCACATTCCCTCCTAGCTGTCATGTTCCCCCCATTTCACCTATAAATAAGCATCCATTGCATTCATTTTCACATACTCTTCCATATTCGAAAACACCACAGAAATTGGTCCCTTGGGGCCATGCCCATCACACCATAATTCCATCCATTCCATCCATATTTCAGCCATCAATCCATTGCATCAATAATCCCCAAAAACTCACCTTAGACCTTGTACTACAACAACGAGGAAGAGAAGAGTGCCTAAACGTTCATACAATTCAAGTTTGAGTTGTTGGAATGTTTAGGTGTTTCTTTGATTTCAATGTTTAAATTCTATTCTCTTTGTTTTGTACGTATGAGGAATGGAAGAGAAGAGTGCCTAAACGTTCATACAAATCAAGTTTGAGTTGTTGGAATGTTTAGGTGTTTCTTTGATTTCAAAAGTATGAGGAACTAAACCCCCCCTTGGCTAGGGGGGGATTCGAAATATATGTTTATGCTTGCATTTTGATTTGATTACTTCTAATTGCGTTTCATAAGTTGTGGATTCAATTTGTTTAACCGTTTGATTGATAACTTATTTATGTATGTTTATTGAGAATGCGCGCTTAATTTTCATGCATGAATATGACGCTAGAATATAAGTGAGTTTCACCTAATCGTTATGAACTTATATTCACAAGTAGTGGAGGTTGCTTATAAACAATCACGTTAAACGAATTCTTGGCATAAGTTTCATGCGTATTCCATAGTAACGAATGCCTCGTCGATGTTTATGATTTCCGTTGAACTTAATGATCTTTGTTGAATGTCTCTATCATGCGTATTCCATAGTTAGGGACTTTGATTAGGAATAATTTGGTTGTAATGCGTATTCCATTCAATCCAATGAATCTAGGGAAATCTGAAAGTTAATTTAAGCGGACCTAATTAACTTGGAGCATTGAGAATTCATGGTTTATTGAAATGCAATTGGAAATCGTTTTATTATGCAAGTGTAACATGTATGGAGATGAACCCCTTAGCTATTCTATCATCCATTCATTCCATTTCATCAATTTCATATTTACATTATGTTTTAATTGCAATTTGTTCAATTAGTTTTAATTTCGTATAAACCTCAATCCCCCTTTACTTTAGTGTCCAATTTAGTTAGAAAGTGTCTTAGTTTGTGTTTCTAAGTGTTTTGAATCAATTTATTAACCAATTTCGTCCAAAGTAGTCAAAGTGCTCAAAACTGCCCAGATTGTGTTTTTAAGGCAGTTTTGAGTGTTTTGGTGCTGTTTTGAGTCTTTTAGTTTGTTTGAGTGTTTTAAAGTTTAGTTTTGCATTCTTTGAGTCTAGTATAGTGTTTTATATTGTGTTTTTACATTTTTGAGTCAGTTTCCAAGTGATTTGCAATCCCTCCTAATCCCCGGTTAAGAACGATCCCTACTTATACTTATACTACAATTGACAAAAAGAGGGTTTAATTTGTGTGTGTATAAATCACGCATCCTGTAACAAATACGAAATTCTCTAATAACAATTCCCTCATTCTCTCTCAAATTATTTTCCTCTGCAACATGTAATCAGCACTTTTACGCTTAACGGAATCAAAATTACAACAATATTCCCCCATAAACCCTAGATTTTTTTTTTGCAGCCCACTAGCGGCAAAGAAAAAAAAATCATAAAATACTTCCAAGTCGTCACAAAAAGCCCTATTCCAACAAAAGAGTTCATCGCGAAAAGCTGTTTTTATAGCAGAAGGCCAGCTGCATCAAAAGACCTATGTTGCTACAGTCCTTAGCCACAAAAGCACTCCGTTTATGCGGTTCAATCTAGCCACTGCTATAGGTCTTTTGAGACCACCTCTTTTAGTCATAAATACCCTGCAAATTGGTTTTTCTCACCTTTTGGCAACAAAGATTTCAGTTTTTCTGAATTTTGAAAGTATGATCATTTTTACGTTTGAAGTAAGTATTTTGTTTCATGATTTCAAGTTCATGTCAAACCCGTAATTTTTTGTTTAAACATCCCATGAAGCATGACCCCGATTATGATGTTTTATTGCTTATGTGATTTTTATGTTTATCATACATCGTTTTACTTTTGTAATTTTGTGAAACTCTCACAATAAGAAAAATCACTCTAATGCATGAACCCCTTAAATCTAAATTTATCCATATTAAATAGAAAACAGTTTGTGATTTTTCATGATAAAAATGTGTATATCATATGGAGGGTCAAAATGATGCCTTAATTCCTATTGCCGAAAAACCCTAGCAACTTTATTGTTAGTGGGCTTCCAAAATTAAGTCATACCCCATACCCAGAAGTGTGTCCTCATACATTTTCATTTTAATCAAAAGCCCAACTTGTATTCCAATTGAATACAAAACTCGTATTCCAGTCGACTGCAATATTTGCGTTCTAGTCGAATGCACAATTCTTTTTCTTTCTTGTCAAATCCCTAGTTCACTTCCAGTCGAAGCCAAATTTCATATTTCAATCAAATATGAGAATAAGAGTGCAAATAAGTCATTAGCGGCATGAATTGAGTTAATTTATTTTGAGGTTCAAACTCACTTGACCTTCGAAATTTTTTAAGTCAAGAAGCAACAAAACCCAAGCCTAATTGAATCCACTAACTTGTGCCTCACTATGAGTTCACATATTTGGTCCAAAACTCACCCCCTTAAGCTCTTAGTCACAAAATGGAAACTTAAGGTTCTCTTGCAAAACAAACCTTTAATATGGTTTTACATCCATTTTGATTAAACCTGAAGTTTTAATCCACCTCTTTTTCTACAGAAAAAAGATGTTAAACTTGAACAAGTTGGACTTGATGATTCTCGATATCTCTAGTACCAACTAACCCAAGTGAGTCCAATATGCACTTCATGGTGAGGAAGCTGCCAAACACAATCCTAGATGATGAAGCCAATGAGTACTAGAAAGCAAATGCCCTTATTTTCATTTGAAATCATGATGCGAGAATTACTTGACACTCAAATTAAACCCTCGTTTGACAATTGTAGTAGAATGGATAAGTGAGGGATCGTTCTAGACCGGGGATTAGGAGGGCTTGCTAAAACCTTCTAAATTGACTTAAAAACATAAAAACTAAATTAAAATACTCTTAACAAGACTACTATGACTCAGAAAGGCTTTGAAAAACTCAAATTGTTTAAAACAATCAAATTGACTCAAAAAGAAGCTAGAACTTGATTTAGACGAATTTGCAATTGTTTATGACTCCACAAGCTTAAAGATACGAAAATAAAACAAATACGAATGATTAAGACTTAACAAAATAGGGGGGGAATTGTGGTTGGACGATATTAAATTAAAAAGACAGAATATAATTAAAGGCAAAATGTAAATATGAATGTGATAAAAAAATATGGATGATGGAATAGCCAAGGGGTTCTTCTCCACACATGTTACACTTGCAAACAAAATTGATTCTCAGTTGGTCTTTCGATAAGTTGTGAAACTCATTGCTCCAAGTTAATTAGATCCACTTAGATTAACTTTCAGATTTCCCTAAATTCGTTGGATTGAATGGAATACGCATTACAACCAAATTATTCTTAATCAAAGTCCCTAACTATGGAATACGCATGATAGAGACATTCAACAAAGATCATTAAGTTCAACGGAAATCATAAACATCGACGAGGCATTCGTTACTATGGAATACGCATGAAACTTATGCCAAGAATTCGTTTAACGCGATTGTTTATAAGCAACCTCTACTACTTGTGAATATAAGTTCATAACGATTAGGTGAAATTCACTTATATTCTAGCGTCATATTTATGCATGAAAATTAAGCTTGCAATCTCAATGAACATACATAAATAAGTTATCAATCAAACAGTTAAACGAATTGAATCCACAACTTATGAAATTCCAACCAAACGTAATCAATTCAAAATGCAAATATAAACATAGTTTCGAATCACCCCCTAGCTAAAGGGGGTTTAGTTCCTCATAACTTTGAAATCAAAGAAACACCTAAACATTCCAACAACTCAAACGTGAATTGTATGAACGTTTAGGCACTCTTCTCTTCCCTTCTCATACGTACAAAACAAAGAGAATTAAATTTAAACTTTGAAATCAAAGAAACACCTAAACATTCCAACAACTCAAACTTGAATTGTATGAACGTTTAAGCACTCTTTTCTTCCTCGTTGTTGTAGCACAAAGTCTAAGGTGAGCTTAAGGGCTTTAGGTGTATGTGGAATGGAGTAGGGAGTGGTTGGAGATGGAAGAATGAAGAGAAAATATGCAGAAAATGAAGTGGGACTCACGGCAATGGAATGGTATTTGTGTTGTGTGAAGTGTTGTGAATGGAAATATGAGATATGAATTGAATGGGGAGTGAATGAATGAATGCTAGGGTATTTATAGGGGTGGTGGAGGGAACATATGGCTGTTTGTTTAAGCATTTGTGTGGAGGAATGATGGAAAAACAGCTAGGACACATGTGAAAACTGGAATTGCACAAGGGGAGCAAAGGGAACCCACGGCATAGATGGATTTGCATGTGTTTGGGAAGCTTTCTTGCTCATTTTCTGGATGCAATGATGAAGAGTTTAATAATTAATGCATGTAGGTGGTTGAAATGATGAAGAATGAGTGGTGGATGTGTGAATGATTGAATGTGCATGTGGGTGAATGTGAAGGGAATGCATGTGAGGATGCTGGAAATGCAATGGAACTCACGGCACAAAGGTTCTTTGGTGATGAATGTGGTTGATTTAATGGAGGAACAAGTGCATGTGTTGAATTAGTGGTGCATGTGATTAAAGATGGAGAAGGTGGTGTAATGATGAAGTGGAATGGCTGAAAATGCAAGGGGGAGTGAAGGCCACGGCAAAGGTGTTTTGGTGCATGTGTTGGCTGTTTTGTTTGTTGGTTAAAGCTTGTGTTTGCATGTGAATGTTGTTTGTGTTTTAAAGAATGAATGGTGGTGTAATAATGAAGTGTGATGAGTGATAAGTGTATGATATGTTGAGTGATAAGATAAGTGGTTATTGATATGTGGTTATTGATATGTAGATGAATGAATGATATGATAAGTAATGAATGAATGATATGTGGTTATTGATATGTAGATGAATGAATGATATGATAAGTAATAAATATATGATATGTGGTGAGTGATAAGTGAATGGTTTGATAAGTGATAAATGAACTAGTTTAAAGGGCTAGGGTTTAAGTACATAGAATGGGCCTAAAATAGGTTGGTTTGTATGGCATAATGTGTTGTGTCTTCAAGTGCATACAAGGCCTTCAAATTCGTCCATCCTCTTGGCTCCATGGATAAGCTATCCAATCCATGCCCAAAAATGCTCCAAATGGCCTCAAAATGCACTTTCTTGCTCCCTAGGCCCTTAGAACCTGAAAACACACAAAAGAAGCATAAAGGACTAAAATAACGAGAGAAACATAACGTAAATGCACGAGAACAAGCCATTTAAGTCGCATGAATATGCTCCTATCAAATACCCCCACACTTAGCTTTTGCTAGTCCTCGAGCAAAACAGAATAAAAACAAATAAACAAAACGACACTAAACACGTAAAACACAACCTAAACCTTCCAACAACCGTCTTAGGGATTTCCAATGCACATGACATGTTAAAAATCATCATTCTCACAGATTTTAGTCATCTTCACACTTAAGTACATTCTTAATCATAGTCACCACATACTATTTCACAATTAAGCATTTAAAACCATGTTTTGAATGTAGTAACATGCCTTAGAGAATTTGCTCAAATCCTTACAAGATATGCACTCGTTTTTCACACAGATTTTCTGACTACACTCCCTACACTAGGTATATGTGAGAAGATTGATGTAAACATGAAAGACTAGTATCTCACATATGTTATAACAAAGAAAGCATTTTCTGGATTTACGATAATGACATGAATATGATCTCATGAATGGAATGCTACTACTTAGAATGAGAACCAGTGATTCCATAAGCTCATATCAATTTCAAACTCCGCAAATTGAAACACATAACACTCAAGATAGAAGTTGAGGGATGTAACGGGGCTAAGGGTAATGGTTTAACAAAGAAAGGTAGAGTACACAAACGTTCTTAAAGCAATAGTGAGCAAAGTATTGAATTAGGCACTTAGAATTCCCTTTAGAACGCAGAAGTTAACTTTGAACACCCAAGGGGAAGTCACAAAACTTAGGGCCATATTCAAACTTTTTTGGGCCCTTTCATCAACAATCACACTTGTGAGTCCATTCTCACTTATTTTCACTTTTTTTTTTTTTTTTTTTTTTTTTTTTTTTTTTTTTTTTTTCGTGCCTCCTTTAAGACTTAGGCACATACATACACACAAAAATCCCTTCCCCCACACTTATTTTCTGCAACATATTAATAAAAAGGAATTCAATTAAGTCATGCTCACTATCATTCAAGAACAAAGGGTACGGATGGTCCTACTCTAGGCTAGGTAAGGGGTGATGTGGTTAGCAAAGAAAATAGGCTAAACGAGGCTCAACGGGGTTAAAACTTACAACAAATACGAAATATGGGAAGTAAGGCTATTTGGTTATGGTGGCAACTACACAACTTCATCTTGATATATGTTATGCAATTCAATGTCATGCTTTGAATGAAACGGATATAAGTTCTGGCATTTAGTTCTATCATGATACAATTGCATCCTAAGTAGCAACCAAGCAAGGAATAATGAGATCATGCAACAACTTTAGAAAACACAGAATCACAGAAAATAACTCTCCAAAGAAGGTAATGGCTCGAGTCTCACAGGGTTGTAGCGTTTGTTTGAATTCCTTCCTTCAAGCATGTTACAAAAACGAATTTTTCTTTTATGATTGCATGTGAAGTCATACATTATAACCATAACCAAGCATATACCAAGAGTAAATCAAACTTTTCTCTATGTTAATAACTCTTTTTAACCGTCATGCAATTACAAACCAAATCCTTATCATTGTGTTGGAAGGTACCCTAAGATACAAACTCACAAAAACGACTCAAAACACTCTTTTTAGGCTTTTCAAAACAATTTTTCAAATTTTTATGTGCTTTTCGGAGTTATAAAAACAAAACATACTAAAACACTCTAAAACAACTTAAAAACACCTTAAAACAGCAAGGAACAATATTTGAAGTTATGGGTGATAAAATCCCACGAATTTGCATTAACAACATTAGTTACCCCCCCACACTTAAATCAAACATTGTCCTCAATGTTTCAAGCATAGATTCACACAAAACATAAGTAAATACACAAAAAACACTTAAACATACTAAACATGGCAGAATGTAATTAACAAAGAGAAGAGTTTAGAGACGCAAATCTGGTTATAGAGTGTAAATTCCATCTTCTCCTTGGTAATTGCATTGAGGCTTTTGATCTTTGTGATTCCACATGCTTACTCTTGAACTGGTTTCTGCCCATCGTTGATTTTCCTTTGTGCTACTTCTTGAACTGGGCAGCATGATGGTTCTTTTGGTCTTCCCCGAAGGTCTGAGCTTTCCCCCTTTATCTGTTTCTTTGTTCAATCTTTGCAGGAGTGGTCCCTTCTCTGGAAGTGTATCAACCGTTGAAGATGACTACTCGAGAGCAACGCTAGGTAAGCAATCAGGAATAGGTTCCAGGCAGTTGGCTCCAGATCGGAAGACTGACTCCAAGTGCCGGCTGATTGCTTCTTTCACTTTGCCATGCGAGTAAGAACAAGGACAAAGAAAAAGACAGGGAAAAAGCATGATATGAGATACTTTTGCTTTTGACCTTTATGATATGAGATACCTTTGCTTTTGAAGAAGCGGTGCATGAATCAGCACATGCATTTCCTCCTGGGTCATCTTTACTCCAGGCGTCTGGTATCATCTTTGGGGAAGAAGAAAATTTTGAGTAATTCAAAAGGCTTTGCTGGGAGTGCGCCCTCAGAGGTGAGAGAGAGTTGGTGGGCATTTTCTTCAAGTCTGCCTTGCCATAAGAGATGAAGGTCGACAAATATAGGGATTTTCTGAATAGAAAGTGGTGGTACTGCTCTTTTACCCTTTGTCGACAGACGTCTCTTCGATTTCTGAACGAACGGCTCTTCGATTTCTGCATGGCAAAAGTAGTCACGGGTGCGGCTCTTTTGACAAAGCTGCACGCGTTTTCTGAAAAGCAGAGAAAGCGTCGCCGAACTTTGCGCTTGTCGGCTAAAGACGTGTAATTGAGATGATGGCCTCCACGTGTTATCAGCTTTGTCAGATATCTTTTGACAAAGCTGAGCGCATTTTCTGAAAAGCCGCGAATGCGTCGTCGAAATTTGCGGAGGAAAATCCGGATCTCTGAATCGGTGGACGCGTCGCCATGGCTTTTTATGGAGCTATCGATCACCCCAACAAATACACTCTGAAGAAATCCCATTCTTGAAAAATCGACTCCGGCCCTTTGAGAATTAATTCCATCCACCCCTTGAACACTTTTGAAAAATGGCAAACTCATCGAACCTTAGCTTGGAATTGAGCCTTAGCAGTGATGCGGGCGCGCCGCGTCAAGGTAACGTATGGCGCCCTTCTTTCTTTTCTTCTAACGGTCCTCTCACAGGTGAAGACTCCGTGATGCAGGACGCCACAACAGCTACAATAGTAGCTAGGAACCTCCTCACTCCGAAAGATAGTAGGCTGCTGTCAGGACGGTCCGATGAGTTGGTCGTTCAAGAGTCCCTCGCACTTAGTGTTCAGTGTGCGAGTTCTGTGTCCAACATGGGCCAACGCCTGCTTGCCCGCTCCCGTCAGGTGGAATCATTGATGGCAGAGGTGGAAAGTCTCAAGCAGGAGATCCAGCAGCTGAAGTATGAGAATAGAAGTTTGCACGTGCTTGCAAACAACTATTCGACGGGCATGAAGAGGAAGCTTGATGAGCTGCAAGAGTCTGAAGGTCGGATTCACAGTGACCGTCAAAGGTTTTCGTCTTTCCTCTAGAGGCACCTTTTTCCTGGCTCATCCAGCGCTTGGCCAAGTATTGAGGCCTGGAATGCTCTATCTTCGATGCCTCCCGCTCCGATGCCTTCTGCTCCGATGCCTTCTGTTCCTACGCCTTCCGCTTCAAGAGTAAAGCCACGTAGTGGGGCCTCAAGCAAACAACCTTTGTGAAGCACCATCTTTCTTTGTTTAGCAGTGCCTATCAATAAATCAAACATTTTCTCAATGTTACAATCATAAACTCACACAATTAATAAACAAACAAACAATAACAACTAAACAACCTAACAAGGTAGAAACGAAATAGCAACAAAATGACTCAAATGACTCTAAAAACACATATTTTTGGGTTTTTTCAAAAGATTTTTTTTTTTTTTTTTTTTTTTTTTTTCATATTTTCGGAGTTTTATACCAAGACACTATAAAACACACTAAAACACTCTAAAAATGCTTAAAACAGCAAGAAACAACATTCTAAGTGAAAGGCGAATAAATCCCACGAAATTCATGCAAATACAAATTGTTTACCCCCCCACACTTAAATCAAACTTTGTCCTCAATGTTTTAAGCAGAAAGTCACAACAGAGCAAGCAAATAAACAAATACGAGAAAGAAAGCAAAGTAAAGGCAGTAAAGAAAAAGAAAGGAATAAAAATAAGTCTCTTAAAGGGGTTTCCAAGTTCTTCTCTATTCGGATGCATGGGTTGCCTCCCACGAAGCGCTTTCTTTTACGTCTTGCAGCCGGACGGTACCTCCGTTTAAGCTTGACTAGGTTCCACGGCATGGAGGGGTACCTCCTCCACGACATGCTCCTCAAACATCTCGTAATAGGGCTTCAACCGATGCCCATTCACTTTGAATTCTTGCTGCGTCCTTGAACTTTTGATTTGCACTGCACCATGAGGGAAAACATTAGTAACAACAAACGGGCCAATCCATTTAGAACGCAACTTACCAGGAAACAACCGTAGGCGAGAGTTGAAAAGTAACACTTTCTGCCCAACTGTGAAGGTCTTGGTTCGAATCATTTTATCATGGAATGCTTTGGTCTTGGCTTTATACATCCGGGCATTCTCATAGGCTTCATTCCGAATCTCCTCAAGTTCATTCAATTGGAGCTTCCTATGAACTCCCGCTGCATCTATGTCCATGTTGAAAATCTTCACGGCCCAATGTGCCTTGTGCTCTAACTCTACGGGCAAATGACATGGCTTACCATAGACGAGCCGAAAAGGTGACATCCTAATGGGTGTTTTGTATGCCGTACGATATGCCCACAGTGCATCATCTAAACGTAAGCTCCAATCCCTCCTTGTTGGTCCAACGGTCTTCTCCAAAATTTTTTTGATTTCTCGGTTAGACACCTCGGCTTGGCCATTTGTTTGAGGATGGTAAGGTGTAGAGACCTTATGGTTGACATGGTACTTTCTTAGCAACGCCTCAATGGTCCGATTGCAAAAGTGAGACCCTCCATCACTTATGATTACTCTCGGCATTCCAAACCTAGCAAAAATGTTAGTTTTCACGAAATCTGCAACCACCTTAGAATCGTTAGTACGGGTGGCTTTTGCTTCCACCCATTTAGAAACATAATCAACGGCTAGCAAGATATAAGTGAAACCATAAGATGGAGGGAAAGGGCCCATGAAATCAATGCCCCAAACATCAAAAATTTCAACATTAAAGACAGGGGTTTGCGGCATTTGGTCCTTGGTACCTATGTTACCCATTCGTTGGCAACGATCACAAGACATACAAAAGGTTCTAGCATCCCTGAATATAGTCGGCCAATAAAAACCACACTCTAGAACCTTGAGGGCAGTGCGTTGTGTGCCAAAATGACCACCACATGCATATGTGTGACAAAAGCTTAGAATTGAGTGAAATTCAGAATCATGCACACATCTACGTACAATTTGATCTGAGCAATACTTCCACAAATAAGGGTTATCCCAAACATAGAAACGTGCATCATTTTTAAGCTTATCACGTTGGTGCTTGTTTAGTTCATTTGGAATTTTTTTAGCCACCAAGTAATTCACTAAATCTGCATACCATGGTTCACTTACCTCAATGGATAGCAGCTGCTCATCGGGAAAAGTTTCAGGGATAGGTACGGCATGTTCATGCTCCTCGTGGATCATTCGGCTTAAATGGTCAGCCACTACATTCTCGCTTCCTTTCTTATCCCGGATTTCAATATCAAATTCTTGAAGAAGAAGAATCCAACGGATAAGCCTCGGCTTTGCTTCCTTTTTCGTGAGCAAGTACCTCAAAGCTGCATGATCAGAATAAACGATTACTTTAGTACCAATTAAATATGAACGGAATTTATCTAAAGCAAAAACCACAGCTAGAAGTTCTTTTTCCGTCGTGGAGTAGTTCAATTGGGCATCATTGAGAGTCCAAGATGCATAGTATATGACATGCGGCCGCTTGTCTCTTCTTTGTCCTAGAACAGCTCCTAATGCATAGCCGGATGCATCGCACATGAGCTCGAACGGAAGGCTCTAATCTGGAGGTACAATAATGGGGGCCGAGACTAGCTTCTCCTTGAGTTGGTTAAATGCCGAATTACACTCTTCATCAAACTTGAATGGCACATCTTTTTGAAGCAATCGGCAAAGAGGGTTGGACATCTTGGAGAAGTCCTTGATAAAACGCCTATAGAACCCTGCATGGCCAAGAAACGAACGTACCTCTCTAACCGAAGTAGGAGAGGGTAAGTGACGTACAAGGTCTATTTTCGATTTATCTACTGCAATTCTTTTTTCTGAAACAATATGTCCTAAAACTATACCTTGTTTCACCATAAAGTGACATTTCTCCCAATTCAAGACAAGGTTAGTTTCAACACATCGTTTCAAAATTAAGGTCAGATTATCCAAGCAATTATCAAATGAACTCCCAAATACACTGAAATCATCCATGAAAACCTCAATGATCTTTTCAACAAAATCGGAAAATATACTTACCATACACCTTTGGAAAGTGGCCGGTGCGTTGCATAAGCCAAATGGCATGCGACGATAAGCAAATGTTCCAAAGGGACATGTGAATGTGGTCTTCTCTTGATCATCCGGAGCTATCACAATTTGGTTATATCCAGAGTATCCATCAAGAAAACAGTAAAAAGCATGACCGGCTAACCTTTCGAGCATCTGGTCGATGAATGGCAAAGGAAAGTGATCTTTCCTAGTCATGGCATTTAGCTTCCGGTAATCGATACATACCCGCCATCCAGTCTGAATGCGTGTAGGCACGAGCTCATTCTCATCATTCTTGATAACAGTTACTCCGGACTTCTTGGGAACGACTTGAACTGGAGAGACCCAACGGCTATCGGAGATAGGGTAGATCACTCCGCAATCCAAAAGCTTGATTATTTCCTTCTTTACCACTTCCATCATCGGAGGGTTGAGACGGCGTTGAGCCTCTCGAGTTGGTTTAGCCCCTTCCTCAAGAAGTATACGGTGCATGCATGTGGTAGGGCTTATTCCTTTAATGTCGGCCAAAGTCCACCCTATGGCCGTTTTGTGCTCTCGCAGCACCCTCACAAGCTTCTCCTCCTCCATTGCCGTGAGACTTGATGAAATGATGATGGGCAATGTTTCGCCTTTTCCCAAAAACACATACTTCAAATGGTCCGGCAACGGCTTAAGTTCAAGCGATGGTGCCTGAACAACAGAAGGTAGCATCTTAGTGGAAACTGAATTTGAAAGTGAGAGTGGAACCTTACCATATTGTTGTGGCAATGACTCAAGGGCTGCCACAACCTCAATTATTTCTTCACTAGAACCCATTGCAAAGAATTCCTCCTCCTTGTCGTGGCCTTGCATTGGCCCAAATCCTTCATTTTTGCGCTCTATGGCCTTAGTGATGGTTGTTTCCAGGGCGTCCTCGTTCAATTCTTCAAGGTATACCTGCGCCAAAGAATCGATAACATCAATGGAAAAACAAGAATGGTCATCAACGGGATATCTCATAGTTTCGGAAATATTAAAATCAATCACTTCCCCATCGAATTCCATTGTCAAGGTGCCTTTGTATACATCAATCTTCGTTCGGGCCGTCTTCATGAATGGCCTACCAAGGAGAATCGGCAAAGATGTAGAATGGGCTGAATCCTCCATGTCTAGGACGTAGAAATCAGCCGGAAAAATTAAATGGTTCACCTGCACAAGCACATCATCCAAAACTCCTTTTGGATACGCGTTAGAACGATCAGCCAATTGTATAATTACACCATCTTGTTTTAATTCACCCAAATTCATAGATGCATAAATAGAATAAGGCATGACATTTATGGATGCACCTAAATCAAGCATGGCATGTTCAAAACGATTATGTCCAATCACACAAGGAATCGTGAAACTACCGGGGTCTTTGCACTTGGTAGGCAGTTTACGTTGCAAAACAGCGGACACATTCTCGCTTACCTTCACTACCTCTTTGTTTGCCCTTCTTCTCTTTGTATTGCATAGGTCCTTGAGGAATTTAGCATACTTTGGAACCTGTTTGATTGCATCGAGAAGCGGTATGTTCACTTGCACCTTCCGGAACGTTTCAAGAATGTCCTTCTCGCTTTCTTCCTTTTTTTCTTGCATGAACCTGCGAGGAAAAGGTACATTGGGCAGATTAGGACGTGAAGTACATGAATTTGAACTTAAATTACCTGATTTGGCCGAGTTAGGGTGATCTGCCTCAGGTTGTGTCGTCTCTTCATCTACTTTCTGGGCAGATTTGGGATTGTTTGGCTCGATCCCAACTTCTTTTCCACCCCTTAGGGTGATGGCCTTGGCGGATTCGAATCCTCCCTTTGGATTGACTGTGGTTGAGCTAGGAAGCTTTCCTTGCTCTCTAATCTGTCCAAGGAACTCAGAAATCTGCCCTATTTGTTTCTTCATATCCATCATCTCCTTCTCGTTATTTTCTATTCGGTTGTTTTGATTTTGCAACCCCTGCGAAATAGAGGTTAGTAATCGCATAGCTTGATTACTTTCCAAAGACGTACCTGAATGAGATGATGCCGAAGGTTGTTGGGATTGTTGGGGTGCATACGGCTTGGAATAAAAACCAGGGGGGTTTGGCCTAAATCCTCCTTGTTGGGCAGCTTGTTGTGGCTCCCTCCATTTGAAGTTTGGATGGTCCCTCCATCCGGCATTGTAAGTGTTCGAGTATGGGTTGTTTTGATTTTGTCCTTGGAAACCAATTGCATTGGCAGATTCCCACCCACCATTCTCGATTAGTTGAGGGCACTTGTCGGATGGATGCCCTTGAATTGAGCACACGCCACAAACTTGGTGTTCTTGTGCTTTTGGACCAATCACAACCTGAGAAACAAGAGAAGTAAGATTAGCAAGTTGTGATTGAATTTCAGAAATAGCACTCACCTCATTTACACTTTGTTGCCGTGGGGCTTCCCTTTGGCCCACTCCTTCATATTGTTGAGCGTTGAGCGCTCGGTTGGCTATGAGAATCTTGGCATCCCTTGGTGTTTTGTCCACCAATGCTCCTCCCGCTGATGCATCAACCATTTGACGTTCGATAGGAAGGAGGCCCTCATAGAAATATTGAAGGAGAAGTTCCTCCTTCATTTGATGTTGAGGACATGAAGCTACAAGGCCCTTGAAGCGCTCATAATAAGCCGGGAATGTCTCACCATGATTCTGTTGAATACCACTAATTTTCTTCCGTAGGAGAATCACTCTCGAAGTAGGGAAGAATTTCTCCAAGAAAGCACGCTTCATACTCTCCCACGAAGTCACAGTTCCCGGGGCTAGTTCGTAGAGCCAATCTTTGGCCTTGTCCATAAGTGAAAATGGAAAGGCCTTCATCTTCAATATACTCCCATCCACATTGACGGGGGTCATGCTCGAACAAACCACCTCGAACTCCTTCAAGTGTTTGTTGGGGTCTTCCATAGACAAGCCATGGAACTTCGGAATATGGTGTAACAAACTGGATTTGAGTTCAAATTCCTCAGTCTTCCCCTCTGCAGCCGTGGGGTATTGGATACAAAGAGGCAATGCATTATCCAAACCTGAGGCCGAAAGCTCCTTGATGGTTCTATTATCTGCTGCCATGGCTTGTTCTTCTTCAAAAATCTGATCCGTGGGCTTTTCTTCTACACCTACTTCTTCTTCTTCAAGCCCAGGTTGTGGTGGAGGTTGTGGTGGCTCTTGTTGACTCCTCGTTCTCCTCAAAGTGCGTTCAAAATCACCGTCAAAGTCGGAGATGTTCTCTATAATAGGCCGAGAGCGACGAGTCATACACAGTAACTAAAAAAAACAAGGAAACAAACAAACTAAGAATCTAAAATAAGAATGCACGAAAAACAAAAAAAATATAAAAATAAAGACAAAGGATTAGCAAAGTTGCTAATCCCCGGCAACGGCGCCAAAATTTGATGCGAGAATTACTTGACACTCAAATTAAACCCTCGTTTGACAATTGTAGTAGAATGGATAAGTGAGGGATCGTTCTAGACCGGGGATTAGGAGGGCTTGCTAAAACCTTCTAAATTGACTTAAAAACATAAAAACTAAATTAAAATACTCTTAACAAGACTACTATGACTCAGAAAGGCTTTGAAAAACTCAAATTGTCTAAAACAATCAAATTGACTCAAAAAGAAGCTAGAACTTGATTTAGACGAATTTGCAATTGTTTATGACTCCACAAGCTTAAAGATACAAAAATAAAACAAATACGAATGATTAAGACTTAACAAAATAGGGGGGGGAATTGTGGTTGGACGATATTAAATTAAAAAGACAGAATATAATTAAAGGCAAAATGTAAATATGAATGTGATAAAAAATATGGATGATGGAATAGCCAAGGGGTTCTTCTCCACACATGTTACACTTGCAAACAAAATTGATTCTCAGTTGGTCTTTCGATAAGTTGTGAAACTCAATGCTCCAAGTTAATTAGATCCACTTAGATTAACTTTCAGATTTCCCTAAATTCGTTGGATTGAATGGAATACGCATTACAACCAAATTATTCTTAATCAAAGTCCCTAACTATGGAATACGCATGATAGAGACATTCAACAAAGATCATTAAGTTCAACGGAAATCATAAACATCGACGAGGCATTCGTTACTATGGAATACGCATGAAACTTATGCCAAGAATTCGTTTAACGCGATTGTTTATAAGCAACCTCTACTACTTGTGAATATAAGTTCATAACGATTAGGTGAAATTCACTTATATTCTAGCGTCATATTTATGCATGAAAATTAAGCTTGCAATCTCAATGAACATACATAAATAAGTTATCAATCAAACAGTTAAACGAATTGAATCCACAACTTATGAAATTCCAACCAAACGTAATCAATTCAAAATGCAAATATAAACATAGTTTTGAATCACCCCCTAGCTAAAGGGGGTTTAGTTCCTCATAACTTTGAAATCAAAGAAACACCTAAACATTCCAACAACTCAAACGTGAATTGTATGAACGTTTAGGCACTCTTCTCTTCCCTTCTCATACGTACAAAACAAAGAGAATTAAATTTAAACTTTGAAATCAAAGAAACACCTAAACATTCCAACAACTCAAACTTGAATTGTATGAACGTTTAAGCACTCTTTTCTTCCTCGTTGTTGTAGCACAAAGTCTAAGGTGAGCTTAAGGGCTTTAGGTGTATGTGGAATGGAGTAGGGAGTGGTTGGAAGTGGAAGAATGAAGAGAAAATATGCAGAAAATGAAGTGGGACTCACGGCAATGGAATGGTATTTGTGTTGTGTGAAGTGTTGTGAATGGAAATATGAGATATGAATTGAATGGGGAGTGAATGAATGAATGCTAGGGTATTTATAGGGGTGGTGGAGGGAACATATGGCTGTTTGTTTAAGCATTTGTGTGGAGGAATGATGGAAAAACAGCTAGGACACATGTGAAAACTGGAATTGCACAAGGGGAGCAAAGGGAACCCACGGCATAGATGGATTTGCATGTGTTTGGGAAGCTTTCTTGCTCATTTTCTGGATGCAATGATGAAGAGTTTAATAATTAATGCATGTAGGTGGTTGAAATGATGAAGAATGAGTGGTGGATGTGTGAATGATTGAATGTGCATGTGGGTGAATGTGAAGGGAATGCATGTGAGGATGCTGGAAATGCAATGGAACTCACGGCACAAAGGTTCTTTGGTGATGAATGTGGTTGATTTAATGGAGGAACAAGTGCATGTGTTGAATTAGTGGTGCATGTGATTAAAGATGGAGAAGGTGGTGTAATGATGAAGTGGAATGGCTGAAAATGCAAGGGGGAGTGAAGGCCACGGCAAAGGTGTTTTGGTGCATGTGTTGGCTGTTTTGTTTGTTGGTTAAACCTTGTGTTTGCTTGTGAATGTTGTTTGTGTTTTAAAGAATGAATGGTGGTGTAATAATGAAGTGTGATGAGTGATAAGTGTATGATATGTTGAGTGATAAGATAAGTGGTTATTGATATGTGGTTATTGATATGTAGATGAATGAATGATATGATAAGTAATGAATGAATGATATGTGGTTATTGATATGTAGATGAATGAATGATATGATAAGTAATAAATATATGATATGTGGTGAGTGATAAGTGAATGGTTTGATAAGTGATAAATGAACTAGTTTAAAGGGCTAGGGTTTAAGTACATAGAATGGGCCTAAAATAGGTTGGTTTGTATGGCATAATGTGTTGTGTCTTCAAGTGCATACAAGGCCTTCAAATTCGTCCATCCTCTTGGCTCCATGGATAAGCTATCCAATCCATGCCCAAAAATGCTCCAAATGGCCTCAAAATGCACTTTCTTGCTCCCTAGGCCCTTAGAACCTGAAAACACACAAAAGAAGCATAAAGGACTAAAATAACGAGAGAAACATAACGTAAATGCACGAGAACAAGCCATTTAAGTCGCATGAATATGCTCCTATCAAATCACATGGCAGAAGCCCTGCAAATCGAATTCCTTGCTAAGGAGGACCCAAAATCAAAGCCCTAGTGCGCTTTGATTAATAGAAGCTGATATTCAACACCTCAAGTAAGAAACGATTGGCATAATCTCCACTTCCAGGACTTTATGACTATCGATGAGTATGTCTCCGAAGTTGGTTGATTCTAAAGTTTTGTGGTCTAGAACTCATTGATTATGACCTATTGGAAAAGACCTATTTCACCTTTAAAGCGTCGAATATTGTCTCTAATAGTAGTATAGAGTGCGAAACTAACAAAGGTTCTCAAACCTCACATCAGTTCTCCTTTTAGCTGAGAAAAACAACTTGCTGATGCAAAATTATAATTCTTGACCTACTGGTTCCAATGTTGTTCCATTGATACAAGTCAATGTGAATGTTTCCAAGAGAAGGAAAAGGAATCTTGTTAGTAGAAGGGCCATTCGTCCCAGGTCAGAAGAACAACAAGGGGAGAGGTAAGTTGGTTCAAACTAAGGGTCCTGACTTTGCAAGAATTATAGGAACATCAGCAATAAGGCTAATCATCCTGAACCAATAAACAAGCCAATTATTTGCTTCTTTTGTGGTGGAATTGATCATTAGACTCGCACATGTCGATGTTGTTGATTGATATCACAACCGTAGTTAGAGAGAAATCAACCAAAGTTGTCCAGAATGACACAGCTTGAGTCGTTTTGAATTTCATGGAGCAAGACGACTACTAATGGATGTGATTGGCATGTAGCCAACTTAGAAATTTCCTTAATGTCTTTAGATAATTTCTTTTTTATTTGCGGATTATTGGGCCATTTTGAGCAAACTATTGGTTTCTTAACCCCTTTATGGTTATTGTTTTACTTCTTTTGGATTTCGGTTCTTGAATAATTTAAGTCAACAAAGTTTACCTTGAAAACTTGTTGTGTGACTTAACTTAAATTTTCATATGCACGTGTTCCATGAAGTTGATCGACTGGTAGACAATGCTACCATAAACATTGTTTAACATAACGACATTTATTTCCTCAACTTCACGCCTACTGAATCCTCAATGACAGCAATCGATGGCCCGACGCTATTGATAAAAGGGCATGTCAAAGGCCAATTCGTGTTGCCCAATGGTACTTTGCTTACTAGTAACGAGGCCTTATATTCTCTTCGTTCCGAACAAACGTTCTTGAGTTTTAAATACATTTGAGCTAACAAATTCTATTGTGAAATCATAGAAGAAAATGATGTTGAATCGCAAAACTGGGCTTGGACTTGAATTCGCAAGGTCGAAAGGATGAGAATGGTGGTGGCTTGAGGTTTTTCTATGTTTGTGGGTGGGTCTAGAAAGGAGACAATGTTGAGCAGAAGAGTGACGTTGAGTGAGAGAGAGAGAGAGAGAGAGAGAGAGAGAGAGAGAGAGAGAGAGAGAATAATGTTCAGTACAGAGAAGAAAGAAGAAGATGAAATGGACATATTGATTTTGAGCACAATGCCCCAAAAAAATGGTCGATCCAAATTCACATTGATTTATCAAACATGACAATATCTGAATAACAGAAATTAAGTAGGGGCAAAATTTGAAGTAAATTGTGCTTATGAACAATCAACCACATTATTTGGTTTAAAAATTTAGTTTTCCTATCATTATCCATGTTAATCAGATATTGAATTCTCCATCTACAGTGGAGTCGAAGATAAAACATTTCCCTCTAAATTAAACAATAGCACCAAGTGGATTATAAAAAAGGACTAGGATTTTCTCTCCTCCTCTTTCCATCCCCTTCTTTCACACTCTCTATTTTGTCTTTCTCCTTCTATAAAAAATTAATATAAAATGTTGCTATGACTTAATTATGACCGTTCAAATAGGTGGAGAAGGAAGGGGAAAGAAAAAAAAGAGAGGAGATAATCCATTCTCCTAAAAAAAAAAAAAAAAAAAAAAAAAAAAAAAAAAAAAAAAAAAAAAAAAAAAAAAAAAAAAAAACTCTCTTGTAAATACATGATTTTTGACTTGTGTTTATGGGACATAAAAGAAAATTTTATTCAATTCCCAGTCAACACCTGCGGCTAGCTACCCATGGTCAATAGTGCAATGAAGGCCAAGTCATTGGAAAAAACACAAAACAAAAGAATTGTCTTCATTCCTATTAATTAGATTTAGCTGCCCTATAGTCATTGATTATTCAGCCCAACCCACTTCTCCACCACTTGCTCTCTCCCTCTCCAAAATTCATACTCCCATAGAATTGAAGAAAGAGAGAAAATATGAACCCAACACCACCAGCAAGGCCTCCTCCCACACCCAAAAAGGAGGTACAACTCCAAGGTCCACGCCCTTCCCCTCTCAGAGTCAACAAAGACTCCGTCAAGATCAAGAAGCCACCGCCACACCCCTACCCACATCCACACCTAGCATACACCCAGGATCCCCATCCGCCTCCACAGCTGATGGTGATCTACTCAGTCTCTCCCAAAGTTATCCGTGCCACGGAAAACGAGTTTATGTCCTTAGTCCTTCCACCTCTCTGCCCTCCTCCTCGGCCGACAGCCTCTCATCGGCTGCAGGGCTTGCCTCTATACACAAGACAAGTCCTAATTCTTCAACTGCGGATCATAACAAGGTCGTGGGCGGCGCCGCCACCACTAGTACCAGCATTGACGACGACTTCATGACAAGTATTTTCAATAATCTTAAAGTTCAAGGAGGCGGAGGAGAAGGAGAAGGGTCAGTGCTACTTGACGAAATGGGTCAATTTCCGAGCATATTGTCTCCGGCGCCGGTGTCTCTGCTGGTGGTATCAAGTGGGTTCTTCTCACATCAAAATCAGCATGACGTCATAAGCAGCCCAATGTTTAATAATTGGATGGGGATGGCCAATAGCCCTGGGCCGGCTTCCGCTTTGTTTTCTCCCAATCCCTGCTCATGGGACCTTTTTAACCATTTCTTACACTACTTTTGATAATTCAACAATTTGCTGCCCGGTCCTCAGTTTCGTAGCATTTTTACATTTTAGCAATTGTAATTAATTTGTTACTCTCAGCCCCAGTCTTTGTAGTCATTTTGTAATTCAGATGGAGTTTTACAAATTAACTGTAATGATACTTATTCATTTCCTACTTGGGATTAGCTAAGCGGATGTGTTCCCTCCATGGAATTCCGTTTGAATTTTGCTATTTAGATTAGTTTAAACAAAAATATCGATGTAAGTGGTTGATTGCCTACTGGTTAGGGCGTTCCTCTTTGACGGTTCAACCCAGTGGCATATTGCTTGTAAAAGGACAGATATATGCCTACATTGTCATATGATCACTATAATTCACTGTTTGGAATCCGTATCTACCAACAGTTATACAAAACCTCAAAAACTTTGGGGCCAAATGGAAAACTCAAAATTTATTTACCCTTACAATGTTGAAGACCGTTCATCAAATAAAGAAAAAGATGCCGAATGCTAGTGGTACGTTGTATCCTTTGAGGTCATAGTGTTCTTCCCATGCTGGTCACTCTTGAATCATTTTGAACTCGCATTCTGACATTTTTCAGACTTAGAGCTTCAACGGTAAACATCCTCCTTATAAATTAAGGTGCCAACCTTCTCCCCCCTTATGGCTTTTGAGATGTTACCAGGTTTATTTAGATTGAACACAACAACTACATCATGGGAAATAAACAACAGCATGTTTAGCTTAGAAGTATGGTTGCAAAATTTTAGATGCTTGTCTAAACATACCAGGAATTTTGTTTGTCTGGCATAAGGTAATGACGGTCATGTCCATCATCGAAAGATCTTTCGCCATCACCTCTTGATATGTTAAATTCTCAAGAAGACGGGCATTCGGGTCACACCTTAGATCGTTGTCATAAACCCCGCTGCATTGACTGGATAAACGATTGATATTTGCCAACATAGACAAGTTGCAATTCAGTAAATTTAGGACTAGATAAATACGAGAAGACTCGATATTAAGCAGTACATTTAGGAATATTCAAGACTACTTACTTTCTGCACCACGAAGCGCTGCAACGGTATCTTTGGTGAAGAACAGATTTCCAGTTCCAGCTGCAAAGATTACAACTCTCCCCTTTTCTAAATGCCTTATAGCTCTTCGACGTATATAAGGCTCTGTAACCTCAGACATTTGAAAGGCAGTCTGCACTCGAGTAGGGATGCCGATACTTTCCATTGTTGTTTGAAGAAATATTGAGTTCATGACAGTTGCTAACATCCTGAAAACATGAAATGAACCAGATCAAGTAATCACCCAATGAAAGGAATTATGTAAAAATGCAACTGGAAAAAAGTCTACACAGGTGACATCAAACAACATCAAAGAATTTACCCGATGTAATCAGCAGATGATTGATCAAGACCGCCGTTTCCCACCCAGGAAGATCCACAGAAGATATTTCCCCCGCCAACTACAATTGCAACCTGAAATACTTAACTAAGATTACTAAAACATACAGAACACAGTAAACTATGTTTTGGATCATAAGCAAACAATTCTCACTAGTACAATCTGTTGAGCACTTTACGGAGATTACTAAAACATTCAAACTATTCCTGTTTATGTTATCCCTGCATTCTGTTGGTTATTTAAATAATAAAAATAACCTATAGTCCCATTCTTATCATGAAGCATTTCCCAGACTGCACTTTCGTCCTTGCATAGATAATTCTTGAATCCCCAAATTTCACTATGTTTAACTATATAAACAGGTTACAGTAATGACCAACATCACAGGTAAACAATATAACGAGAAGAATGTGACCTCTGTGTGTGTGCCCTTGCCTTGTGTACATAAAAGGAAAAGGTCATGTAAAGTATAGTTCTTTAATGTCAAGTGTTAAGCATTACCTCAATGCCAAGGCGAGTCATAGATGCAACCTCCCTTGCAATTTCCATTGTTACCTAATATTATCGACGGGCCAAACTGTTCATGTTTCATAAACCAATAAGAGAAGGATAATTATCGTAGGATGATTGAAGAATGTACGAGACCTTTGGGTCAATAGTCTGTGTATGATCTCTGGCAAGTGCTTCTCCACTAACTTTATGCAAAACCCTTCGCCACTTATAAGATGGTCCAGACGAACCATTCCCATTCATTGTCACCCCAAAAGGAGCCATAGATGATATTTGAGTATTACTGTTCAAAAGATATGAAGTTAAAATGGTAGATATTAGAGCAATGGTGTCCAAACCAACACTACCAAACGCTACTACTAGATGAAAAAAAAGACATTGCCATTTTCACACACAATTCGACAACCAAGGAAAGACAATTTTCTCACACCCCTTAATATCTATCCCAAGAACAACAAGATATGAAAAAGCGAAAACGATTGAAGCATCCAGGGGAAGATCGAGGGTTGAAGAACAAACTGATTATTATATATCCTACAAGATTGGATATTTGACAACAAAATCAAGTGTAATTGAGGAGCATGCTAGTTAATTAAGGAACCACCACGTGAAACTAAAATCGCTACACCCTGCACCCCATGTCTACAGCAATCCGAAGGTAGCCAGTAAATTGGCATTCCCAATAGTCAGTTGATACTTACTAAACCCTACCAGTAGTTTACTACAAGTAACTTTCGGCTAGAGTCAGTTGATAGTTACATTCAAGGACCCTTAATTCCCACAAAAAAACTGAAATTAAGCAGCTACCCATAACAATTTACAGTAAAAAAAATACAGGAAAGTCATGTTCTTGTAGCGGCATACATGCGGTGGTTCACAGAGTCAGAACCGGAGCCCATTTCAGAAGATGAACAGGTAACCGCCGCCAACCGCCCATGTGAAGGCTGTTTACTCACCGACACACCATTGTAAGCGCGCTTCAAACAAGTCAGAGGCAGACATGAAAAAGAAGAGGAGGAGGTGGAAGAGGAGACAGAGACAAAGGAGGAGGGCGAAATTGCCACCATGAATAAGTGAAAGTCAAAGTAACTTAATTTAGTTCAAGTCCTAGCGCCAAGCTGTAGCTGCTGCTTGACCAAACCAAGCAAGATAATATGCCTATCTCCTTTCCCTCTCGAATTCGGACACTCGCGGAATCCTCTTTTTGAAATATCGAGAATTTGTGAATCATGTTCGTTTATCGTATATTATGTGGTCAAAAATCATTTTAAATTTTTTTATTTAAAATTAAACACAAACAATACCTAATAAAAACTGACTACATGATATACGATAAATAAATACAATTTACGAATCCTCAAGATCTCCACCAAAAGATCAGGAGAGGATCCTGTTGGTTTTGGCAAAAGTCCTACCTCAATAGAAAAAAATGTTTTGAAATTCAACCGAACATACCTCATTTTCCTTATTACTATATTGCCCTTTGAATAAGCAATTTACCCTTTCTAGGCCTATGCAACCAGCAAAAACTTCCACCTTTGGATGACTAAAACTGAGTTTGTCATTGACATTATTGACACCTGTTAGAATATAATTAATTAATCCGAAATCATTTTTGTAATTGTAGCGTATCATATAGGAATGTAATTTGCCATTGTAATCAGTGTATGATTCTTATTTTTAATATAAATTTATATAATTCTATATTAAAATATTTTCTACACATCAATACAAGAAGTCATAATTCTATATGATATCACTCGTTTAGATTTCCTTAGGTCCTAGGGCTTTCTCTCATCTCCTCCTTTTGTTGCCGTCCCAACCAACAAAACAAAACAAAAACATTTTTGTCGTCCCATGTCCTCTCCTCTTTGCGGCCAAAACACTGCAAACTTTGTCAAACTTTCTACCTATTCATCAACTCAAAAACCTATCTTTTTTGGTTAACTGATAAAGTGGCTGACATATTTTTCCCATAACCAAGAACAAACTTCCTGTAGTATCCCGTGAGCCCAATGAATCCTCTCAATTCTTTCACATTGGCAAGAATTCACCAATCCTAAATGGCTTAAATCTTTGCAATAGCTACCCCATCTCTAGAAACAATGTGCACCAAGTACTTTACTTTGACCAAATATACATTTTTTCTTTTTCACATATAATTGGTTTTCCTGGAGTAACTTGTGGGTCTTGTACAAATTAGACTAGTGATCCTCCCAAGTTTTTTTATAAACCAAGATGTCAAAAAATACTAGTATAAACTGCCTGAGGAAGGGTCTGAAAATGTCATTCATTAAGTTTTGGAAGTGGTATGAGCATTAGTGAGTCCAAAGGGCATGACTAGAAACTCATAATGTCCCTCATGAACCTTTTCTACATATGCATGATTCAATCTAATCTGATGATATCCTGACCTTAAGTCAAGCTTAGAGAAAAATTGTGCTTCAAACAATTCATCAAATAGGTCATCAATCAAATGTTCCCTATTTCTTCTTCACCAACGACACATAAAATGAAAATGAGTCATGGCTAAGCCTGATGAAACCAGATTGCAAAAGCTTTTGCACTGCCTTCTCAATTTCAGTATTTTGAACTGGACCATAATGGTAGGGCTTGATATTAGGTGGCTTTACTCTAGGAACTGATAGGAGCATATTCATGCGACTTAAATGGCTTGTTCTCGTGCATTTACGTTATGTTTCTCTCGTTATTTTAGTCCTTTATGCTTCTTTTGTGTGTTTTCAGGTTCTAAGGGCCTAGGGAGCAAGAAAGTGCATTTTGAGGCCATTTGGAGCATTTTTGGGCATGGATTGGATAGCTTATCCATGGAGCCAAGAGGATGGACGAATTTGAAGGCCTTGTATGCACTTGAAGACACAACACATTATGCCATACAAACCAACCTATTTTAGGCCCATTCTATGTACTTAAACCATAGCCCTTTAAACTAGTTCATTTATCACTTATCAAACCATTCACTTATCACTCACCACATATCATATATTTATTACTTATCATATCATTCATTCATCTACATATCAATAACCACATATCATTCATTCATTACTTATCATATCATTCATTCATCTACATATCAATAACCACATATCAATAACCACTTATCTTATCACTCAACATATCATACACTTATCACTCATCACACTTCATTATTACACCACCATTCATTCTTTAAAACACAAACAACATTCACATGCAAACACAAGCTTTAACCAACAAACAAAACAGCCAACACATGCACCAAAACACCTTTGCCGTGGCCTTCACTCCCCCTTGCATTTTCAGCCATTCCACTTCATCATTACACCACCTTCTCCATCTTTAATCACATGCACCACTAATTCAACACATGCACTTGTTCCTCCATTAAATCAACCACATTCATCACCAAAGAACCTTTGTGCCGTGAGTTCCATTGCATTTCCAGCATCCTCA
This sequence comes from Pyrus communis, assembly GCF_041283825.1. NCBI lineage: Eukaryota > Viridiplantae > Streptophyta > Magnoliopsida > Rosales > Rosaceae > Pyrus > Pyrus communis. The sequence continues at coordinate 18,437,335 of NC_142565.1, forward strand.
CATGCATTCCCTTCACATTCACCCACATGCACATTCAATCATTCACACATCCACCACTCATTCTTCATCATTTCAACCACCTACATGCATTAATTATTAAACTCTTCATCATTGCATCCAGAAAATGAGCAAGAAAGCTTCCCAAACACATGCAAATCCATCTATGCCGTGGGTTCCCTTTGCTCCCCTTGTGCAATTCCAGTTTTCACATGTGTCCTAGCTGTTTTTCCATCATTCCTCCACACAAATGCTTAAACAAACAGCCATATGTTCCCTCCACCACCCCTATAAATACCCTAGCATTCATTCATTCACTCCCCATTCAATTCATATCTCATATTTCCATTCACAACACTTCACACAACACAAATACCATTCCATTGCCGTGAGTCCCACTTCATTTTCTGCATATTTTCTCTTCATTCTTCCATCTCCAACCACTCCCTACTCCATTCCACATACACCTAAAGCCCTTAAGCTCACCTTAGACTTTGTGCTACAACAACGAGGAAGAAAAGAGTGCTTAAACGTTCATACAATTCAAGTTTGAGTTGTTGGAATGTTTAGGTGTTTCTTTGATTTCAAAGTTTAAATTTAATTCTCTTTGTTTTGTACGTATGAGAAGGGAAGAGAAGAGTGCCTAAACGTTCATACAATTCACGTTTGAGTTGTTGGAATGTTTAGGTGTTTCTTTGATTTCAAAGTTATGAGGAACTAAACCCCCTTTAGCTAGGGGGTGATTCGAAACTATGTTTATATTTGCATTTTGAATTGATTACGTTTGGTTGGAATTTCATAAGTTGTGGATTCAATTCGTTTAACTGTTTGATTGATAACTTATTTATGTATGTTCATTGAGATTGCAAGCTTAATTTTCATGCATAAATATGACGCTAGAATATAAGTGAATTTCACCTAATCGTTATGAACTTATATTCACAAGTAGTAGAGGTTGCTTATAAACAATCGCGTTAAACGAATTCTTGGCATAAGTTTCATGCGTATTCCATAGTAACGAATGCCTCGTCGATGTTTATGATTTCCGTTGAACTTAATGATCTTTGTTGAATGTCTCTATCATGCGTATTCCATAGTTAGGGACTTTGATTAAGAATAATTTGGTTGTAATGCGTATTCCATTCAATCCAACGAATTTAGGGAAATCTGAAAGTTAATCTAAGTGGATCTAATTAACTTGGAGCATTGAGTTTCACAACTTATCGAAAGACCAACTGAGAATCAATTTTGTTTGCAAGTGTAACATGTGTGGAGAAGAACCCCTTGGCTATTCCATCATCCATATTTTTTATCACATTCATATTTACATTTTGCCTTTAATTATATTCTGTCTTTTTAATTTAATATCGTCCAACCACAATTCCCCCCCCTATTTTGTTAAGTCTTAATCATTCGTATTTGTTTTATTTTTGTATCTTTAAGCTTGTGGAGTCATAAACAATTGCAAATTCGTCTAAATCAAGTTCTAGCTTCTTTTTGAGTCAATTTGATTGTTTTAGACAATTTGAGTTTTTCAAAGCCTTTCTGAGTCATAGTAGTCTTGTTAAGAGTATTTTAATTTAGTTTTTATGTTTTTAAGTCAATTTAGAAGGTTTTAGCAAGCCCTCCTAATCCCCGGTCTAGAACGATCCCTCACTTATCCATTCTACTACAATTGTCAAACGAGGGTTTAATTTGAGTGTCAAGTAATTCTCGCATCAAATTTTGGCGCCGTTGCCGGGGATTAGCAACTTTGCTAATCCTTTGTCTTTATTTTTATATTTTTTTTGTTTTTCGTGCATTCTTATTTTAGATTCTTAGTTTGTTTGTTTCCTTGTTTTTTTTAGTTACTGTGTATGACTCGTCGCTCTCGGCCTATTATAGAGAACATCTCCGACTTTGACGGTGATTTTGAACGCACTTTGAGGAGAACGAGGAGTCAACAAGAGCCACCACAACCTCCACCACAACCTGGGCTTGAAGAAGAAGAAGTAGGTGTAGAAGAAAAGCCCACGGATCAGATTTTTGAAGAAGAACAAGCCATGGCAGCAGATAATAGAACCATCAAGGAGCTTTCGGCCTCAGGTTTGGATAATGCATTGCCTCTTTGTATCCAATACCCCACGGCTGCAGAGGGGAAGACTGAGGAATTTGAACTCAAATCCAGTTTGTTACACCATATTCCGAAGTTCCATGGCTTGTCTATGGAAGACCCCAACAAACACTTGAAGGAGTTCGAGGTGGTTTGTTCGAGCATGACCCCCGTCAATGTGGATGGGAGTATATTGAAGATGAAGGCCTTTCCATTTTCACTTATGGACAAGGCCAAAGATTGGCTCTACGAACTAGCCCCGGGAACTGTGACTTCGTGGGAGAGTATGAAGCGTGCTTTCTTGGAGAAATTCTTCCCTACTTCGAGAGTGATTCTCCTACGGAAGAAAATTAGTGGTATTCAACAGAATCATGGTGAGACATTCCCGGCTTATTATGAGCGCTTCAAGGGCCTTGTAGCTTCATGTCCTCAACATCAAATGAAGGAGGAACTTCTCCTTCAATATTTCTATGAGGGCCTCCTTCCTATCGAACGTCAAATGGTTGATGCATCAGCGGGAGGAGCATTGGTGGACAAAACACCAAGGGATGCCAAGATTCTCATAGCCAACCGAGCGCTCAACGCTCAACAATATGAAGGAGTGGGCCAAAGGGAAGCCCCACGGCAACAAAGTGTAAATGAGGTGAGTGCTATTTCTGAAATTCAATCACAACTTGCTAATCTTACTTCTCTTGTTTCTCAGGTTGTGATTGGTCCAAAAGCACAAGAACACCAAGTTTGTGGCGTGTGCTCAATTCAAGGGCATCCATCCGACAAGTGCCCTCAACTAATCGAGAATGGTGGGTGGGAATCTGCCAATGCAATTGGTTTCCAAGGACAAAATCAAAACAACCCATACTCGAACACTTACAATGCCGGATGGAGGGACCATCCAAACTTCAAATGGAGGGAGCCACAACAAGCTGCCCAACAAGGAGGATTTAGGCCAAACCCCCCTGGTTTTTATTCCAAGCCGTATGCACCCCAACAATCCCAACAACCTTCGGCATCATCTCATTCAGGTACGTCTTTGGAAAGTAATCAAGCTATGCGATTACTAACCTCTATTTCGCAGGGGTTGCAAAATCAAAACAACCGAATAGAAAATAACGAGAAGGAGATGATGGATATGAAGAAACAAATAGGGCAGATTTCTGAGTTCCTTGGACAGATTAGAGAGCAAGGAAAGCTTCCTAGCTCAACCACAGTCAATCCAAAGGGAGGATTCGAATCCGCCAAGGCCATCACCCTAAGGGGTGGAAAAGAAGTTGGGATCGAGCCAAACAATCCCAAATCTGCCCAGAAAGTAGATGAAGAGACGACACAACCTGAGGCAGATCACCCTAACTCGGCCAAATCAGGTAATTTAAGTTCAAATTCATGTACTTCACGTCCTAATCTGCCCAATGTACCTTTTCCTCGCAGGTTCATGCAAGAAAAAAAGGAAGAAAGCGAGAAGGACATTCTTGAAACGTTCCGGAAGGTGCAAGTGAACATACCGCTTCTCGATGCAATCAAACAGGTTCCAAAGTATGCTAAATTCCTCAAGGACCTATGCAATACAAAGAGAAGAAGGGCAAACAAAGAGGTAGTGAAGGTAAGCGAGAATGTGTCCGCTGTTTTGCAACGTAAACTGCCTACCAAGTGCAAAGACCCCGGTAGTTTCACGATTCCTTGTGTGATTGGACATAATCGTTTTGAACATGCCATGCTTGATTTAGGTGCATCCATAAATGTCATGCCTTATTCTATTTATGCATCTATGAATTTGGGTGAATTCAAAACAAGATGGTGTAATTATACAATTGGCTGATCGTTCTAACGCGTATCCAAAAGGAGTTTTGGATGATGTGCTTGTGCAGGTGAACCATTTAATTTTTCCGGCTGATTTCTACGTCCTAGACATGGAGGATTCAGCCCATTCTACATCTTTGCCGATTCTCCTTGGTAGGCCATTCATGAAGACGGCCCGAACGAAGATTGATGTATACAAAGGCACCTTGACAATGGAATTCGATGGGGAAGTGATTGATTTTAATATTTCCGAAACTATGAGATATCCCGTTGATGACCATTCTTGTTTTTCCATTGATGTTATCGATTCTTTGGCGCAGGTATACCTTGAAGAATTGAACGAGGACGCCCTGGAAACAACCATCACTAAGGCCATAGAGCGCAAAAATGAAGGATTTGGGCCAATGCAAGGCCACGACAAGGAGGAGGAATTCTTTGCAATGGGTTCTAGTGAAGAAATAATTGAGGTTGTGGCAGCCCTTGAGTCATTGCCACAACAATATGGTAAGGTTCCACTCTCACTTTCAAATTCAGTTTCCACTAAGATGCTACCTTCTGTTGTTCAGGCACCATCGCTTGAACTTAAGCCGTTGCCGGACCATTTGAAGTATGTGTTTTTGGGAAAAGGCGAAACATTGCCCATCATCATTTCATCAAGTCTCACGGCAATGGAGGAGGAGAAGCTTGTGAGGGTGCTGCGAGAGCACAAAACGGCCATAGGGTGGACTTTGGCCGACATTAAAGGAATAAGCCCTACCACATGCATGCACCGTATACTTCTTGAGGAGGGGGCTAAACCAACTCGAGAGGCTCAACGCCGTCTCAACCCTCCGATGATGGAAGTGGTAAAGAAGGAAATAATCAAGCTTTTGGATTGCGGAGTGATCTACCCTATCTCCGATAGCCGTTGGGTCTCTCCAGTTCAAGTCGTTCCCAAGAAGTCCGGAGTAACTGTTATCAAGAATGATGAGAATGAGCTCGTGCCTACACGCATTCAGACTGGATGGCGGGTATGTATCGATTACCGGAAGCTAAATGCCATGACTAGGAAAGATCACTTTCCTTTGCCATTCATCGACCAGATGCTCGAAAGGTTAGCCGGTCATGCTTTTTACTGTTTTCTTGATGGATACTCTGGATATAACCAAATTGTGATAGCTCCGGATGATCAAGAGAAGACCACATTCACATGTCCCTTTGGAACATTTGCTTATCGTCGCATGCCATTTGGCTTATGCAACGCACCGGCCACTTTCCAAAGGTGTATGGTAAGTATATTTTCCGATTTTGTTGAAAAGATCATTGAGGTTTTCATGGATGATTTCAGTGTATTTGGGAGTTCATTTGATAATTGCTTGGATAATCTGACCTTAATTTTGAAACGATGTGTTGAAACTAACCTTGTCTTGAATTGGGAGAAATGTCACTTTATGGTGAAACAAGGTATAGTTTTAGGACATATTGTTTCAGAAAAAGGAATTGCAGTAGATAAATCGAAAATAGACCTTGTACGTCACTTACCCTCTCCTACTTCGGTTAGAGAGGTACGTTCGTTTCTTGGCCATGCAGGGTTCTATAGGCGTTTTATCAAGGACTTCTCCAAGATGTCCAACCCTCTTTGCCGATTGCTTCAAAAAGATGTGCCATTCAAGTTTGATGAAGAGTGTAATTCGGCATTTAACCAACTCAAGGAGAAGCTAGTCTCGGCCCCCATTATTGTACCTCCAGATTGGAGCCTTCCGTTCGAGCTCATGTGCGATGCATCCGGCTATGCATTAGGAGCTGTTCTAGGACAAAGAAGAGACAAGCGGCCGCATGTCATATACTATGCATCTCGGACTCTCAATGATGCCCAATTGAACTACTCCACGACGGAAAAAGAACTTCTAGCTGTGGTTTTTGCTTTAGATAAATTCCGTTCATATTTAATTGGTACTAAAGTAATCGTTTATTCTGATCATGCAGCTTTGAGGTACTTGCTCACGAAAAAGGAAGCAAAGCCGAGGCTTATCCGTTGGATTCTTCTTCTTCAAGAATTTGATATTGAAATCCGGGATAAGAAAGGAAGCGAGAATGTAGTGGCTGACCATTTAAGCCGAATGATCCACGAGGAGCATGAACATGCCGTACCTATCCCTGAAACTTTTCCCGATGAGCAGCTGCTATCCATTGAGGTAAGTGAACCATGGTATGCAGATTTAGTGAATTACTTGGTGGCTAAAAAAATTCCAAATGAACTAAACAAGCACCAACGTGATAAGCTTAAAAATGATGCACGTTTCTATGTTTGGGATAACCCTTATTTGTGGAAGTATTGCTCAGATCAAATTGTACGTAGATGTGTGCATGATTCTGAATTTCACTCAATTCTAAGCTTTTGTCACACATATGCATGTGGTGGTCATTTTGGCACACAACGCACTGCCCTCAAGGTTCTAGAGTGTGGTTTTTATTGGCCGACTATATTTAGGGATGCTAGAACCTTTTGTATGTCTTGTGATCGTTGCCAACGAATGGGTAACATAGGTACCAAGGACCAAATGCCGCAAACCCCTGTCTTTAATGTTGAAATTTTTGATGTTTGGGGCATTGATTTCATGGGCCCTTTCCCTCCATCTTATGGTTTCACTTATATCTTGCTAGCCGTTGATTATGTTTCTAAATGGGTGGAAGCAAAAGCCACCCGTACTAACGATTCTAAGGTGGTTGCAGATTTCGTGAAAACTAACATTTTTGCTAGGTTTGGAATGCCGAGAGTAATCATAAGTGATGGAGGGTCTCACTTTTGCAATCGGACCATTGAGGCGTTGCTAAGAAAGTACCATGTCAACCATAAGGTCTCTACACCTTACCATCCTCAAACAAATGGCCAAGCCGAGGTGTCTAACCGAGAAATCAAAAAAATTTTGGAGAAGACCGTTGGACCAACAAGGAGGGATTGGAGCTTACGTTTAGATGATGCACTGTGGGCATATCGTACGGCATACAAAACACCCATTAGGATGTCACCTTTTCGGCTCGTCTATGGTAAGCCATGTCATTTGCCCGTAGAGTTAGAGCACAAGGCACATTGGGCCGTGAAGATTTTCAACATGGACATAGATGCAGCGGGAGTTCATAGGAAGCTCCAATTGAATGAACTTGAGGAGATTCGGAATGAAGCCTATGAGAATGCCCGGATGTACAAAGCCAAGACCAAAGCATTCCATGATAAAATGATTCGAACCAAGACCTTCACAGTTGGGCAGAAAGTGTTACTTTTCAACTCTCGCCTACGGTTGTTTCCTGGTAAGTTGCGTTCTAAATGGATTGGCCCGTTTGTTGTTACTAATGTTTTCCCTCATGGTGCAGTGCAAATCAAAAGTTCAAGGACGCAGCAAGAATTCAAAGTGAATGGGCATCGGTTGAAGCCCTATTACGAGATGTTTGAGGAGCATGTCGTGGAGGAGGTACCCCTCCATGCCGTGGAACCTAGTCAAGCTTAAACGGAGGTACCGTCCGGCTGCAAGACGTAAAAGAAAGCGCTTCGTGGGAGGCAACCCATGCATCCGAATAGAGAAGAACTTGGAAACCCCTTTAAGAGACTTATTTTTATTCCTTTCTTTTTCTTTACTGCCTTTACTTTGCTTTCTTTCTCGTATTTGTTTATTTGCTTGCTCTGTTGTGACTTTCTGCTTAAAACATTGAGGACAAAGTTTGATTTAAGTGTGGGGGGGTAAACAATTTGTATTTGCATGAATTTCGTGGGATTTATTCGCCTTTCACTTAGAATGTTGTTTCTTGCTGTTTTAAGCATTTTTAGAGTGTTTTAGTGTGTTTTATAGTGTCTTGGTATAAAACTCCGAAAATATGAAAAAAAAAAAAAAAAAAAAAAAAAATTCTTTTGAAAAAACCCAAAAATATGTGTTTTTAGAGTCATTTGAGTCATTTTGTTGCTATTTCGTTTCTGCCTTGTTAGGTTGTTTAGTTGTTATTGTTTGTTTGTTTATTAATTGTGTGAGTTTATGATTGTAACATTGAGAAAATGTTTGATTTATTGATAGGCACTGCTAAACAAAGAAAGATGGTGCTTCACAAAGGTTGTTTGCTTGAGGCCCCACTACGTGGCTTTACTCTTGAAGCGGAAGGCGTAGGAACAGAAGGCATCGGAGCAGAAGGCATCGGAGCGGGAGGCATCGAAGATAGAGCATTCCAGGCCTCAATACTTGGCCAAGCGCTGGATGAGCCAGGAAAAAGGTGCCTCTGGAGGAAAGACGAAAACCTTTGACGGTCACTGTGAATCCGACCTTCAGACTCTTGCAGCTCATCAAGCTTCCTCTTCATGCCCGTCGAATAGTTGTTTGCAAGCACGTGCAAACTTCTATTCTCATACTTCAGCTGCTGGATCTCCTGCTTGAGACTTTCCACCTCTGCCATCAATGATTCCACCTGACGGGAGCGGGCAAGCAGGCGTTGGCCCATGTTGGACACAGAACTCGCACACTGAACACTAAGTGCGAGGGACTCTTGAACGGCCAACTCATCGGACCGTCCTGACAGCAGCCTACTATCTTTCGGAGTGAGGAGGTTCCTAGCTACTATTGTAGCTGTTGTGGCGTCCTGCATCACGGAGTCTTCACCTGTGAGAGGACCGTTAGAAGAAAAGAAAGAAGGGCGCCATACGTTACCTTGACGCGGCGCGCCCGCATCACTGCTAAGGCTCAATTCCAAGCTAAGGTTCGATGAGTTTGCCATTTTTCAAAAGTGTTCAAGGGGTGGATGGAATTAATTCTCAAAGGGCCGGAGTCGATTTTTCAAGAATGGGATTTCTTCAGAGTGTATTTGTTGGGGTGATCGATAGCTCCATAAAAAGCCATGGCGACGCGTCCACCGATTCAGAGATCTGGATTTTCCTCCGCAAATTTCGACGACGCATTCGCGGCTTTTCAGAAAACGCGCTCAGCTTTGTCAAAAGATATCTGACAAAGCTGATAACACGTGGAGGCCATCATCTCAATTACACGTCTTTAGCCGACAAGCGCAAAGTTCGGCGACGCTTTCTCTGCTTTTCAGAAAACGCGTGCAGCTTTGTCAAAAGAGCCGCACCCGTGACTACTTTTGCCATGCAGAAATCGAAGAGCCGTTCGTTCAGAAATCGAAGAGACGTCTGTCGACAAAGGGTAAAAGAGCAGTACCACCACTTTCTATTCAGAAAATCCCTATATTTGTCGACCTTCATCTCTTATGGCAAGGCAGACTTGAAGAAAATGCCCACCAACTCTCTCTCACCTCTGAGGGCGCACTCCCAGCAAAGCCTTTTGAATTACTCAAAATTTTCTTCTTCCCCAAAGATGATACCAGACGCCTGGAGTAAAGATGACCCAGGAGGAAATGCATGTGCTGATTCATGCACCGCTTCTTCAAAAGCAAAGGTATCTCATATCATAAAGGTCAAAAGCAAAAGTATCTCATATCATGCTCTTTCCCTGTCTTTTTCTTTGTCCTTGTTCTTACTCGCATGGCAAAGTGAAAGAAGCAATCAGCCGGCACTTGGAGTCAGTCTTCCGATCTGGAGCCAACTGCCTGGAACCTATTCCTGATTGCTTACCTAGCGTTGCTCTCGAGTAGTCATCTTCAACGGTTGATACACTTCCAGAGAAGGGACCACTCCTGCAAAGATTGAACAAAGAAACAGATAAAGGGGGAAAGCTCAGACCTTCGGGGAAGACCAAAAGAACCATCATGCTGCCCAGTTCAAGAAGTAGCACAAAGGAAAATCAACGATGGGCAGAAACCAGTTCAAGAGTAAGCATGTGGAATCACAAAGATCAAAAGCCTCAATGCAATTACCAAGGAGAAGATGGAATTTACACTCTATAACCAGATTTGCGTCTCTAAACTCTTCTCTTTGTTAATTACATTCTGCCATGTTTAGTATGTTTAAGTGTTTTTTGTGTATTTACTTATGTTTTGTGTGAATCTATGCTTAAAACATTGAGGACAATGTTTGATTTAAGTGTGGGGGGGTAACTAATGTTGTTAATGCAAATTCGTGGGATTTTATCACCCATAACTTCAAATATTGTTCCTTGCTGTTTTAAGGTGTTTTTAAGTTGTTTTAGAGTGTTTTAGTATGTTTTGTTTTTATAACTCCGAAAAGCACATAAAAATTTGAAAAATTGTTTTGAAAAGCCTAAAAAGAGTGTTTTGAGTCGTTTTTGTGAGTTTGTGTCTTAGGGTACCTTCCAACACAATGATAAGGATTTGGTTTGTAATTGCATGACGGTTAAAAAGAGTTATTAACATAGAGAAAAGTTTGATTTACTCTTGGTATATGCTTGGTTATGGTTATAATGTATGACTTCACATGCAATCATAAAAGAAAAATTCGTTTTTGTAACATGCTTGAAGGAAGGAATTCAAACAAACGCTACAACCCTGTGAGACTCGAGCCATTACCTTCTTTGGAGAGTTATTTTCTGTGATTCTGTGTTTTCTAAAGTTGTTGCATGATCTCATTATTCCTTGCTTGGTTGCTACTTAGGATGCAATTGTATCATGATAGAACTAAATGCCAGAACTTATATCCGTTTCATTCAAAGCATGACATTGAATTGCATAACATATATCAAGATGAAGTTGTGTAGTTGCCACCATAACCAAATAGCCTTACTTCCCATATTTCGTATTTGTTGTAAGTTTTAACCCCGTTGAGCCTCGTTTAGCCTATTTTCTTTGCTAACCACATCACCCCTTACCTAGCCTAGAGTAGGACCATCCGTACCCTTTGTTCTTGAATGATAGTGAGCATGACTTAATTGAATTCCTTTTTATTAATATGTTGCAGAAAATAAGTGTGGGGGAAGGGATTTTTGTGTGTATGTATGTGCCTAAGTCTTAAAGGAGGCACGAAAAAAAAAAAAAAAAAAAAAAAAAAAAAGTGAAAATAAGTGAGAATGGACTCACAAGTGTGATTGTTGATGAAAGGGCCCAAAAAAGTTTGAATATGGCCCTAAGTTTTGTGACTTCCCCTTGGGTGTTCAAAGTTAACTTGTGCGTTCTAAAGGGAATTCTAAGTGCCTAATTCAATACTTTGCTCACTATTGCTTTAAGAACGTTTGTGTACTCTACCTTTCTTTGTTAAACCATTACCCTTAGCCCCGTTACATCCCTCAACTTCTATCTTGAGTGTTATGTGTTTCAATTTGCGGAGTTTGAAATTGATATGAGCTTATGGAATCACTGGTTCTCATTCTAAGTAGTAGCATTCCATTCATGAGATCATATTCATGTCATTATCGTAAATCCAGAAAATGCTTTCTTTGTTATAACATATGTGAGATACTAGTCTTTCATGTTTACATCAATCTTCTCACATATACCTAGTGTAGGGAGTGTAGTCAGAAAATCTGTGTGAAAAACGAGTGCATATCTTGTAAGGATTTGAGCAAATTCTCTAAGGCATGTTGATGCGTGATTTATACGCACACAAATTAAACCCTCTTTTTGTCAATTGTAGTATAAGTATAAGTAGGGATCGTTCTGGACCGGGGATTAGGAGGGATTGTTAATCACTTGGATTTGACTCAAAAACATAAAAACAAAGTTAAAAACGTTCACAAAGACTCAAAGGACTCAAAACAAGTTCAAAAGACTCAAAACTGCCTAAAAACACTAACTAGGCAGTTTCTGACCTTAACCCCAATGTTGGACGAATTTAGGATTATGGCTTGATTCAAACGTAAAATAACAATATAAAACACTATACTAGACTCAAAGAATGCAAAACTAAACTTTAAAACACTAAAACAAACCAAAAGACTCAAACATCACCCAAAACACTCAAAACAGCCTTAAAATCACTTTCTGGGCAGTTTTGAGCACTTTGGTGAATTTGGACGAATTTTGGGAAATAAATTGAATCAAAACACTTTAAAACATAAACTGAACAAAGTCTAAACACTAAAGAACAAGAAAGTAAAGGGGGGGGGGGGTTAGGTTTTGACGAATTTAAACTAAAAGAACAGATTGTAAGTAAAAGCAAAATGTAAATGTGAATGTGTGATAGAATTGAATGGAATGAAGGCTAGCTAAGGGGTTCATCTCCATACATGTTATACTTGCATAATAAAATGATTTCCAATTGCATTTCAATAAACTATGATACTCAACACCCCAAGTTAACCGTGATGCACTAATTAACCTTCAAATCTTCCTAACGTTATTGAATTGGATGATGCATGCGACAATTCAAAACATTCCCCACAAGTCCTCAACATGAATGCATAGAAGAGGTACAAGCAAGAATCATTACGCTCTATGAAAATTATAAGTGTTGACGAGGCATTCGTTACTATGATTGCATGAAACTTATGCCAAGAATTTGTTTAACGCGATTGTTTATAAGCAACCTCCACTACTTGTGAATATAAGTTCGTAACTATTAGGTGAAACTCACTTATATTCTAGCGTCATATTCATGCATGAAAATTAAGCGCGCATTCTCAATAAACATACATAAATAAGTTATCAATCAAACGGTTAAACAAATTGAATCCACAACTTATGAAACGCAATTAGAAGTAATCAAATCAAAATGCAAGCATAAACATATATTTCGAATTCCCCCCTAGCCAAGGGGGGTTTAGTTGAATTTAAACATTGGAATCAAAGAAACACCTAAACATTCCAACAACTCAAACTTGAATTGTATGAACGTTTAGGCACTCTTCTCTTCCATTCCTCATACGTACAAAACAAAGAGTATTGAAATTAAACATTGAAATCAAAGAAACACCTAAACATTCCAACAACTCAAACTTGAATTGTATGAACGTTTAGGCACTCTTCTCTTCCTCTTCGTTGTAGCACAAGGTCTAAGGATAGTTTGATGGTGTGAATGGTTTGGGGAGTGGTTGGAGTGGCTGCAATGGAGGAGAAAAGTGTTTTGGTGGCTGCAATGAGGGTGTGGAGAGGTTTTGACGAATTTCTGGAATATGGAAGAGTGTATGAATGAAATGTGTATGCAATGGATGCTTATTTATAGGTGAAATGGGGGGGAACATGACAGCTAGGAGGGAATGTGGCTGCATGTTTGAATGATTAAAGGATGCATGTGGGTTGGAATTGCATGTGCAATGAATATGTGGCTGCATGTGCAAGGGGACAATCTGAAAATGCATGTGAAAGCATGTGTTGGCTGCAATGATGAAATGGATGGGAGTGCATGTGGCTTAATTAATTAAAGGGAGTGCATGTGCAATGTTTTAAAGGATGGAATGCATGTGAATATGATGGAAATCTGATGGGAGATGGAATGGGATGTTTTGCATGTGAATTAAAGAGTAAATGCATGTGAATTAAAGAGTGAATGCATGTGCAATGACAGCTAGGTTGAATATGCATGTGGAATGGCTGATTTATTTGAAGATGCATGTGCAATGAAGTGGAATGACAGCTAGGTTATGATGATGAATGCATGTGGCTGATTTAATTGAATAGGAAAGCATGTGGATTTAATGGTTTAAAGGGTGAATGCATGTGGATGCATGTGTTGATGAATGGGATTAGGAAAGGTTTAAATGTCCTAAAACTAAAGGGAACAAGGTTCCAACACTTTGGTCTTCAATTAGGTCTTCAATTTCGTCCAACACTTTGGCTCCAAGCATAAGCTATCCATCCTTAGTCCAAAAGTGCTCCAAAAGTCTCCAAAATGCATCTTTTTGCTCCTTTAGCCCTTTGGACCTACAAACACACGAAAATAGCTTAAAGTACTAAAATAACTAAAGAAACATAACGTAAATGCACGAGAACAAGCCATTTAAGTCGCATGAATATGCTCCTATCAAATACCCCCACACTTATCTTTTGCTAGTCCTCGAGCAAAACAAAACAAAAGAAACCAAAAACAAAACAAAACGAACAAAACACAACCTATACCTTCCAACAATCGTCTCAGGGATTTCCAATGCACATGACAAGTTAAAAATCATTATTCCCACAGATTTTAGCCATCTTTACACTTAAGTACATTTTTAATCATAGTCACCACATACTAGTTCACAATTAAGCATTTAAAACCATGTTTTGAATGTAGTAACATGCCTTAGAGAATTCCCTCAATTCCTTACTAGATGTACTCTCGTTTTTCACATAGATTTTCTAACTTCACACCCTACACTAGTTATATGTGAGAAGATTGATGTAAACATGAAAACGAACACTCACATATATGTATCATAAAGAGAGCAATTTCTGGAGTTAATAAGCATGTTTAGGTATGATCTCATGAATGGAATGCTACTACTTAGAAGCGAGAACCAGTGACACCATAAGCTTATACCAAGTTCAAACTCCACAAATTGAAACACATAACAATCAAGATAGAAGTCAAAGGGTTGTAACGAGGCTAGGCAATTGGCTAACAATGAAAGGTGAAGGATAAGCAAACATTCTTAAAGCAATAGTGAGCAAAGTATTGAATTAGGTACTTAGAATTCCCTTTAGAACGCAGAAGTCAACTTTGAACACCCAAGGGGAAGTCACAAAACTTCGGGCCATATTCAACTTTTTGGGCCCTTTCTTCAACAATCACACTTGTGAGTCCATTCTCACTTATTTTCACTCTTTTTCTTTCTTTTCTTCTTCTTTTTCTCACATTTTTTTTTTCTTTTTCCCGTGCCTCCTTTAAGACTTAGGCACATACATACACACAAAAATCCCTTCCCCCACACTTATTTTCTGCAACATATTAATCAAAAGGAATTCATTATCCGTCATGCTTACTATGCTTCAAGAACAAGGGTACGGATGGTCCTAATCTAGGCTAGGTGAGGGGTGATGTGGGTTAACAAAGAACATGGGCTAAACAAGGCTCAACGGGGTTAAAACTTACAACATATACGAAATATGGGAAGTAAGGCTATTTGGCTATGGTGGCAACTACACAACTTCATCTTGATATATGTTATGCAATTCAATGTCATGCTTTGAATGAAACGGATATAAGTTCTAGCACTTAGTTCTATCATGATACAATTGCATTCTAAGTAGCAACCAAGCAAGGATAATGAGATCATGCAACAACTTTAGAAAACAAAGAATCACAGAAAATAACTCTCCAAAGAAAGTAATGGCTCGAGTCTCACAGGGATGTAGCGTTATTATGAGTTTCTTCCTTCAAGCATGTTACAAAAACGAATTTTTCTTTTATGATTGCATGTGAAGTCATACATTATAACCATAACCAAGCATATACCAAGAGTAAATCAAACTTTCATCCATGTTTATAACTCTCTTTAACAGTCATGCAATTACAAACCAAATCCTTATCATTGTGTTGGAAGGTACCCTAAGACACAAACACACAAAAACGACTCAAAACACTCTTTTTAGGCTTTTTAAAACATGTTTTTCAACTTTTTATGTGATTTTCGAAGTTATAAAACAAAACATACTAAAAACACTCTAAGACAACTTAAAAACACCTTAAAACAGCAAGGAACAACATTTGAAGTAATGGGTGATAAAATCCCACGAATTTGCATTAAATATACTTAGTTACCCCCCCACACTTAAATCAAACATTGTCCTCAATGTTTTAAGCATAGATTCACACAAAACATAAGTAAACTCACAAAAAGCACTTAAACATACTAAACATGGCAAAATGTAATTAACAAAGAGAAGAGTTTAGAGACGCAAATCTGGTTATAGAGTGTAAATTCCATCTTCTCCTTGGTAATTGCATTGAGGCTTTTGATCTTTGTGATTCCACAGGCTTACTCTTGAACTGGTTTCTGCCCATCGTTGATTTTCCTTTGTGCTACTTCTTGAACTGGGCAGCATGATGGTTCTTTTGGTCTCCCCCGAAGGTCTGAGCTTACCCCTTTGGTCTGTTTCTTTGTTCAATCTTTCCAATTCGTATTGAAAAGGGTTGGAGGATAACTCAGCCTAAGTTTGTCTCCACATGCTTCGATGTATCATTTTCACTTGCCTTACTCGCTCCCCTTTGCAGAAGTGGTCCCTTCTCTGGAAGTGTATCAACCGTTGAAGATGACTACTCGAGAGCAACGCTAGGTAAGCAATCAGGAATAGATTCCAGGCAGTTGGCTCCAGATCGGAAGACTGACTCCAAGTGCCGGCTGATTGCTTCTTTTACTTTGCCATGCGAGTAAGAACAAGGACAAAGAAAAAGACAGGGAAAGAGCATGATATGAGATACTTTTGCTTTTGACCTTGATGATATGAGATACCTTTGCTTTTGAAGAAGCGGTGAATGAATCAGCACACTTCAATCCGCCATTTCCTCCTGGGTCATCTGTACTCCAGGCATCTGGTATCATCTTTGGGGAAGAAGAAAGAATTGAGTATTTCGAAAGGCTTTGCTGGGAGTGCGCCCTCAGAGGTGAGGGAGAGTTGGGCATTTTCTTCAGGTTTGCCTTGCCATAAAAGACGAAGGTCGACATATATAGAAATAATATCAAGTGGTGGTACTATTTTTTTACCCTTGTCGACAAACGTTTTGATCCCGCAAATCCGGCTTTTTGAAATAGTGGCGCCCCTTCGATTTCTGAACGACGCCTCTTCGATTTCTGAGCGGGCGCCCCTTCGATTTCTGAACGACGCCCCTTCTCTTTCTGAACGACACGTGGTAGTGCAGATGCGGCTTCTTTTGACAAAGCTGCACGCGTTTTCTGAAAAGCAGAGAAAGCGTCGCCGAACTTTGCGCTTGTCGGCTAAAGACGTGTAGTTGCGATGATGGCCTCCACGTGTTTTCAGCTTTGTCAGAAATCTTTTGACAAAGTTGAACGCGTCTTCTGAAAAGCCGAGAAAGCGTCGCCAAAATTACGCCGGAAATTCCGGCTTTTTGAATCGGTGGACGCGTCGCCTTGGCTTTTTTATTGAGCTATCGATCACCACAACAAACACACTCTGAAGATTTCCCATTCTTGAAAATCGACTCCGGCCCTTTGAAATTTAACTCCATCCCTTTTCTTTGAACACTTTTGAAAAATGGCAAACTCATCGAACCTTAGCTTGGAATTGAGCCTTAGCAGTGATACGGGCGCGCCGCGTCAAGGTAACGTATGGCGCCCTTCTTTCTTATCTTCTAACGGTCTTCTTACAGGTGAAGACTCCGTGATGCAGGACGCCACAACAGCTACAATAGTAGCTAGGAACCTCCTCACTCCAAAAGATAGTAGGCTGCTGTCAGGACGGTCTGATGAGTTGGCCGTTCAAGAGTCCCTCGCACTTAGTGTTCAGTGTGCGAGCTCTGTGTCCAACATGGGCTTACGCCTGCTTGCCCGCTCTCGTCAGGTGGAATCGTTGATGGCAGAGGTGGAAAGACTTAAGCAAGAGATCCAGCAGCTTAAGTACGAGAATAGAAGTTTGCATGTGCTTGCAAATAACTATTCGTTGGGGATGAAGAGGAAGCTTGATGAGCTGCAAGAATCTGAGGGTCGAATTCACAGTGACCGTCAAAGGTTTGCGTCTTATCTCCAGAGGCACCTTTTTCCTGGGTCATCCAGCGCTTGGCCAAGTATTGAGGCCTGGAATGCTCTAGCTCCGATGCCTCCCGCTCCGATGGCTTCCGCTCCGATGCCTCCCGCTTCTATGCCTCCCGCTTCTATGCCTCCCGCTTCTGCGCCTTCCGCTTCTGCGCCTCGTAGTGGGGCTTCACGCAAACAACCTTTGTGAAGCTCCACCTTTCTCCATGTTTAGTATCTTTCTTTCATTTTTTTTTTATTTTTTTTAATTTTTTTTTTTTAACATAAATAAAATCAAACGGCATGGAATTGGTCCTTGAATGGAAGGTGATACTTGAAGTGAACCGGCATTGGTTTGAATTCTAATGTAGGTGCCTGATTCATAAAAAACAACAAGTTAGTATAAAATGTAATGGAATTTGAAAAAAATGACTTACTTGTTTTGTCTGACAAGAACTCAATGACAAACACCACTCCTTTGAAAGTTTCAGGGATATTGGACTTGGCCAGATTGCATGTGATGGTTATGACTTGTCCAATGTCATCAAATTCAACTTCTTTGGGCATTGTTGTCTCAAGTATATCCTCTTTGATGAATTCATGAAATTCCCTACTTTGCACCTTTGGAAGGTCTTCCAAGATGTCTTTTTCACTTTCTTCTTCCTTGGAATTCATGAACCTGCAAGGAATAGGGATATTAGGTGGAATGGGGTTAGAACTAATTGGAACAACCTTACTTGAATTAGATGGCGTAGGAGCAATAAGTGCTTCCAGCAAAGGTGCTTCAAATTCTCCCTTCGGTTTTACAATGGTTGAACTAGGGAGTTTGCCTTGGTCGCAAAATTGTCCTACGAACTCCGCGATCTGCCCAATTTGCTTTTCCAAGTGGTCCAACCTTTTGTCTTCTTGTCGAGCCTCATTGTCTTGATTTTGTGAGCCCTGCACCAAACAAATTAATTCGTTAAGCTTTTGATTATAATCTACTGACGAACTTAAGTTTTGTTGGGCATATTGAATATGAGGTTGTGGTGGCTGCCAATATCCTCCTTGTTGAGCATTTTGAGGTTCCCACCACATAGAGTTTGAATGATCACTCCAATCCGAATTGTAAGTATTGGAAAACACGTTATTCCTTGATTGAAGATTCAATATATCAACTCTTTGCATTTGAGACCTTTCCATGAGCTGTGACAAAAGAAAAGCATTATCAAGTGCCATGTTGTTCTTCTCTAGTATTTGAATTCAACAAACAAAACACAAATCAAAACTAAAACTAAAATACATAACAGAAACAAACAATCCAAGAGATTAGCAAATTTGCTAATCCCCGGCAACGGCGCCAAAATTTGATGCGTGATTTATACGCACACAAATTAAACCCTCTTTTTGTCAATTGTAGTATAAGTATAAGTAGGGATCGTTCTGGACCGGGGATTAGGAGGGATTGTTAATCACTTGGATTTGACTCAAAAACATAAAAACAAAGTTAAAAACGTTCACAAAGACTCAAAGGACTCAAAACAAGTTCAAAAGACTCAAAACTGCCTAAAAACACTAACTAGGCAGTTTCTGACCTTAACCCCAATGTTGGACGAATTTAGGATTATGGCTTGATTCAAACGTAAAATAACAATATAAAACACTATACTAGACTCAAAGAATGCAAAACTAAACTTTAAAACACTAAAACAAACCAAAAGACTCAAACATCACCCAAAACACTCAAAACAGCCTTAAAATCACTTTCTGGGCAGTTTTGAGCACTTTGGTGAATTTGGACGAATTTTGGGAAATAAATTGAATCAAAACACTTTAAAACATAAACTGAACAAAGTCTAAACACTAAAGAACAAGAAAGTAAAGGGGGGGGGGGTTAGGTTTTGACGAATTTAAACTAAAAGAACAGATTGTAAGTAAAAGCAAAATGTAAATGTGAATGTGTGATAGAATTGAATGGAATGAAGGCTAGCTAAGGGGTTCATCTCCATACATGTTATACTTGCATAATAAAATGATTTCCAATTGCATTTCAATAAACTATGATACTCAACACCCCAAGTTAACCGTGATGCACTAATTAACCTTCAAATCTTCCTAACGTTATTGAATTGGATGATGCATGCGACAATTCAAAACATTCCCCACAAGTCCTCAACATGAATGCATAGAAGAGGTACAAGCAAGAATCATTACGCTCTATGAAAATTATAAGTGTTGACGAGGCATTCGTTACTATGATTGCATGAAACTTATGCCAAGAATTTGTTTAACGCGATTGTTTATAAGCAACCTCCACTACTTGTGAATATAAGTTCGTAACTATTAGGTGAAACTCACTTATATTCTAGCGTCATATTCATGCATGAAAATTAAGCGCGCATTCTCAATAAACATACATAAATAAGTTATCAATCAAACGGTTAAACAAATTGAATCCACAACTTATGAAACGCAATTAGAAGTAATCAAATCAAAATGCAAGCATAAACATATATTTCGAATTCCCCCCTAGCCAAGGGGGGTTTAGTTGAATTTAAACATTGGAATCAAAGAAACACCTAAACATTCCAACAACTCAAACTTGAATTGTATGAACGTTTAGGCACTCTTCTCTTCCATTCCTCATACGTACAAAACAAAGAGTATTGAAATTAAACATTGAAATCAAAGAAACACCTAAACATTCCAACAACTCAAACTTGAATTGTATGAACGTTTAGGCACTCTTCTCTTCCTCTTCGTTGTAGCACAAGGTCTAAGGATAGTTTGATGGTGTGAATGGTTTGGGGAGTGGTTGGAGTGGCTGCAATGGAGGAGAAAAGTGTTTTGGTGGCTGCAATGAGGGTGTGGAGAGGTTTTGACGAATTTCTGGAATATGGAAGAGTGTATGAATGAAATGTGTATGCAATGGATGCTTATTTATAGGTGAAATGGGGGGGAACATGACAGCTAGGAGGGAATGTGGCTGCATGTTTGAATGATTAAAGGATGCATGTGGGTTGGAATTGCATGTGCAATGAATATGTGGCTGCATGTGCAAGGGGACAATCTGAAAATGCATGTGAAAGCATGTGTTGGCTGCAATGATGAAATGGATGGGAGTGCATGTGGCTTAATTAATTAAAGGGAGTGCATGTGCAATGTTTTAAAGGATGGAATGCATGTGAATATGATGGAAATCTGATGGGAGATGGAATGGGATGTTTTGCATGTGAATTAAAGAGTAAATGCATGTGAATTAAAGAGTGAATGCATGTGCAATGACAGCTAGGTTGAATATGCATGTGGAATGGCTGATTTATTTGAAGATGCATGTGCAATGAAGTGGAATGACAGCTAGGTTATGATGATGAATGCATGTGGCTGATTTAATTGAATAGGAAAGCATGTGGATTTAATGGTTTAAAGGGTGAATGCATGTGGATGCATGTGTTGATGAATGGGATTAGGAAAGGTTTAAATGTCCTAAAACTAAAGGGAACAAGGTTCCAACACTTTGGTCTTCAATTAGGTCTTCAATTTCGTCCAACACTTTGGCTCCAAGCATAAGCTATCCATCCTTAGTCCAAAAGTGCTCCAAAAGTCTCCAAAATGCATCTTTTTGCTCCTTTAGCCCTTTGGACCTACAAACACACGAAAATAGCTTAAAGTACTAAAATAACTAAAGAAACATAACGTAAATGCACGAGAACAAGCCATTTAAGTCGCATGAATATGCTCCTATCACATGTTACTACATTCAAAACATGGTTTTAAATGCTTAATTGTGAAATAGTATGTGGTGACTATGATTAAGAATGTACTTAAGTGTGAAGATGACTAAAATCTGTGAGAATGATGATTTTTAACATGTCATGTGCATTGGAAATCCCTAAGACGGTTGTTGGAAGGTTTAGGTTGTGTTTTACGTGTTTAGTGTCGTTTTGTTTATTTGTTTTTATTCTGTTTTGCTCGAGGACTAGCAAAAGCTAAGTGTGGGGGTATTTGATAGGAGCATATTCATGCGACTTAAATGGCTTGTTCTCGTGCATTTACGTTATGTTTCTCTCGTTATTTTAGTCCTTTATGCTTCTTTTGTGTGTTTTCAGGTTCTTAGGGCCTAGGGAGCAAGAAAGTGCATTTTGAGGCCATTTGGAGCATTTTTGGGCATGGATTGGATAGCTTATCCATGGAGCCAAGAGGATGGACGAATTTGAAGGCCTTGTATGCACTTGAAGACACAACACATTATGCCATACAAACCAACCTATTTTAGGCCCATTCTATGTACTTAAACCCTAGCCCTTTAAACTAGTTCATTTATCACTTATCAAACCATTCACTTATCACTCACCACATATCATATATTTATTACTTATCATATCATTCATTCATCTACATATCAATAACCACATATCATTCATTCATTACTTATCATATCATTCATTCATCTACATATCAATAACCACATATCAATAACCACTTATCTTATCACTCAACATATCATACACTTATCACTCATCACACTTCATTATTACACCACCATTCATTCTTTAAAACACAAACAACATTCACATGCAAACACAAGCTTTAACCAACAAACAAAACAGCCAACACATGCACCAAAACACCTTTGCCGTGGCCTTCACTCCCCCTTGCATTTTCAGCCATTCCACTTCATCATTACACCACCTTCTCCATCTTTAATCACATGCACCACTAATTCAACACATGCACTTGTTCCTCCATTAAATCAACCACATTCATCACCAAAGAACCTTTGTGCCGTGAGTTCCATTGCATTTCCAGCATCCTCACATGCATTCCCTTCACATTCACCCACATGCACATTCAATCATTCACACATCCACCACTCATTCTTCATCATTTCAACCACCTACATGCATTAATTATTAAACTCTTCATCATTGCATCCAGAAAATGAGCAAGAAAGCTTCCCAAACACATGCAAATCCATCTATGCCGTGGGTTCCCTTTGCTCCCCTTGTGCAATTCCAGTTTTCACATGTGTCCTAGCTGTTTTTCCATCATTCCTCCACACAAATGCTTAAACAAACAGCCATATGTTCCCTCCACCACCCCTATAAATACCCTAGCATTCATTCATTCACTCCCCATTCAATTCATATCTCATATTTCCATTCACAACACTTCACACAACACAAATACCATTCCATTGCCGTGAGTCCCACTTCATTTTCTGCATATTTTCTCTTCATTCTTCCATCTCCAACCACTCCCTACTCCATTCCACATACACCTAAAGCCCTTAAGCTCACCTTAGACTTTGTGCTACAACAACGAGGAAGAAAAGAGTGCTTAAACGTTCATACAATTCAAGTTTGAGTTGTTGGAATGTTTAGGTGTTTCTTTGATTTCAAAGTTTAAATTTAATTCTCTTTGTTTTGTACGTATGAGAAGGGAAGAGAAGAGTGCCTAAACGTTCATACAATTCACGTTTGAGTTGTTGGAATGTTTAGGTGTTTCTTTGATTTCAAAGTTATGAGGAACTAAACCCCCTTTAGCTAGGGGGTGATTCGAAACTATGTTTATATTTGCATTTTGAATTGATTACGTTTGGTTGGAATTTCATAAGTTGTGGATTCAATTCGTTCAACTGTTTGATTGATAACTTATTTATGTATGTTCATTGAGATTGCAAGCTTAATTTTCATGCATAAATATGACGCTAGAATATAAGTGAATTTCACCTAATCGTTATGAACTTATATTCACAAGTAGTAGAGGTTGCTTATAAACAATCGCGTTAAACGAATTCTTGGCATAAGTTTCATGCGTATTCCATAGTAACGAATGCCTCGTCGATGTTTATGATTTCCGTTGAACTTAATGATCTTTGTTGAATGTCTCTATCATGCGTATTCCATAGTTAGGGACTTTGATTAAGAATAATTTGGTTGTAATGCGTATTCCATTCAATCCAACGAATTTAGGGAAATCTGAAAGTTAATCTAAGTGGATCTAATTAACTTGGAGCAATGAGTTTCACAACTTATCGAAAGACCAACTGAGAATCAATTTTGTTTGCAAGTGTAACATGTGTGGAGAAGAACCCCTTGGCTATTCCATCATCCATATTTTTTTATCACATTCATATTTACATTTTGCCTTTAATTATATTCTGTCTTTTTAATTTAATATCGTCCAACCACAATTCCCCCCCTATTTTGTTAAGTCTTAATCATTCGTATTTGTTTTATTTTCGTATCTTTAAGCTTGTGGAGTCATAAACAATTGCAAATTCGTCTAAATCAAGTTCTAGCTTCTTTTTGAGTCAATTTGATTGTTTTAGACAATTTGAGTTTTTCAAAGCCTTTCTGAGTCATAGTAGTCTTGTTAAGAGTATTTTAATTTAGTTTTTATGTTTTTAAGTCAATTTAGAAGGTTTTAGCAAGCCCTCCTAATCCCCGGTCTAGAACGATCCCTCACTTATCCATTCTACTACAATTGTCAAACGAGGGTTTAATTTGAGTGTCAAGTAATTCTCGCATCAGGAACCAATGTAGTTTTATGGTCATATATATGCTCTTTGAGGAGTACCTTAGAAGGAAGTACAATTATCTCCTCAAAGTCGCCCAATAGACCTTGCAATTCAGAGAGTTGTTGAGAATTCTGTTGTGCCATATGTTGGGCCTCACTGCTTGGCCCATGATATACGTAAGCGGGGAGGGAAACCTTTATCCTATAAAAAGAATCGTTCAACCTCACTTTACAAGGATGACAAACTCTAGCTTCTCTAGCAACAACAATGTAACTATCATTTTATATAGTGAAACTGGATCGAACACTAGTGTGGACATAACCCCAACTTGGGGTGAACCACAATATATCATTGGGTTCTTGTGTGTATGTGTGATTTATAGTCAGATTTACATTGTTCCAAGATGAACCGATTTTGTGCATCAACAAATTCAAATCTGATGCTTCCAATTTTTCAAACTCCATAGAATAATGTTAGCACTTCTAAAACTCTTTGTCCAATTAGTGAAGAGAGATTTCTTGAACTGGAGGATGTGGAGTAGAGCTATGAGGCAACCTGAATTTTGCACCACTTGCTTCAAACTCCGTAGTAAGAAGCTGAAAATCCCAAAGCACTAGACTAATAGAAGAGAACCACCTAGAGGAAGAGAAGGTCTGCATTGAAATTGTAAACCTCACCCACCCCCAGCCCAGTTCTATGGGGAACTACTTACAACAGCCTTGACTTCTAACATTGTTGCGTTGTGCAATGTCCACCCTAACTTGTTGACCAATCGAGAATCAATGAAGTTATGGGAACTACAAGAATCAGGTAGGACTTCACAAAGGCTGATTTTTAAGTAACCCATGCAAAGATGCTAGTATGCAAGCATGTGTAGCACATGAATTTGATCAAGATAAGGTGCGAAAGCCAAACTTTCCTTTCAGCCGGGTATACTTGGTCTTCAAAAGAATGTACTGTTTGCTTATGTCTTAATAGACAATTGTCTGGTGTCATATTCATTCATGATATTATGAGTTGTTCATAATCATACTAAACAAGTACTTGTTTCCTTATTTCGTTTCAAATGCAGGCTGGAAGGAATCATTTTGTGTCATCAATGGTGGCGATGAAGTAAAGTCGAGGAAGCCATCTCTTGAAATGTGAGATGCAAAACTCGTTGTTTGATCTGACTTTGAGTGTTTGCTATCAACGATGAGATATACCGTATATGATGTGTTCTGAAACTCTGAATATTTTGTTGGCCATTGGCCCATTGCAGGTTCCTTGAAGCTGCTAAAAGGCATAATGTTGAACCCTCCATGACAAAGCACATCACATTAAAGCAGTCCCATCTTTATACTGTTGGAAGTATGCCCACAAAGCCACTCATTTGATGTAATAGCTTTTTGGAATACTTATTGTGTTAAACTTTTATATGTTTAATAGAGGGCAAAGCTTATTGTTAATCACTATTTATAGTATCTTGTGTTTAAGCAATAAGGGAATCCAAGGAATGTATTTGATCTAAGAGACAAGTGATTTAAGTTAGTTAAATTAACGGGACCTTTCTCTTATGTTCATTCCTAAAACGTTCCTAGCCATAGGATTGCCAATTGGGCATTGACAATCCGCTAAGGTTAGTATGTGTTATGTCGACTCAAGCGTGAGTATGAACTAGTCTCAAGTCATTTGGTGTTGGACACTAAGGCAAACACATAGGTGCTCGAAAGAGTAATCGAGTACACTGAACAACGATCAAACGAGAGTTCGAACATACATGTCATGTGAGAACTCAATAGTTGCAATATGCAAAGTAGTCCTTTGACCTGAGGCATCATTGATGTCTAATGGTTAGGTCTTTGATCTTTGATTATGTCAACGGCATTCCATTGGAGTGTCCACGACATTGTTGGGGTCAAGCTATCTAGTCATGTAGGCATATGAATGCACAACAAGGGATCTCTAACCTTCCATGGTGGAAGGAGAATACTCTAAGATATGATTCGAGAGTCTTTGGCCAAAGCATATGAATATGACTAAGGAAGTTTGTTCCAAATCTTATTCAATTGAATCATATAGAGAAATATCACATTGGATAGTAGACATGAAACAAACTATCACTTAAACAATGTGATTAAGAGTATTGTATTAGAGAAGGACCGTATTGCATTGTAGTTGTAACTGGATAGGTTCTCCAACCACTTCTACTTAGCTTGGGTAACCATGACATGCTGCTAGGCGTCACCCATGGTTTGTGGAAGCCCTAAAGATTAGCAAACACTAATTTTAAGGGAGAATTGAAATGTGGTTTTAATTCACAATCGATCGTTAAGAGTAACATTGCCCACTACCTCGCTAATTGGAACCTAATGGATCGTACACCGAGTAAGGATATAAGTGAAGAAATTATATGAAATGGATAAGCAATTAAATGGTTTAATTGAAGAATGGTCAAGATTAATTAAATAGTTAATTAATTATACGAAACGTTCGTATTGGGCGTTTAAGTTAGTTTTTGGGCTTCGGGGCACAAAAACGTTTTGGTCCACAAGGCCCATTATGTTTAAGTTGTATGACAACTAAAACAAAATGGGCAATTAAGCCCAATAACAAATGGAGGCCGGCCATATCAAGGGTAGTGGGAACTTTTGCTTAATTGCAAGTTTGCCACTAACCTAAGAGATGAAGTATAAAGTCATCTTTATAGCTTTGTTTTTAATTAGGGTTTTCTAATTGAATTTAGGTGAAACATATTCTCTCATTTTCTACATAGAGGCCGGCCACTTAGGGGAGGAACATCTAGCAATCTTCTTCTTCCCTAAGTCATCCATTTCATCTTCACACTACATCTTTGGTGTGGAGACTTAGAGACACCAAACCTTTGGTGTTTTTGGAGAACAAATCCTCTAATCCTCAAAGAAGAAAAGGAGCACTAAAAGGGAGGAAATCACAAGGAAGATCCAAGGAGCAAGGAGGTGACTTAAAGGCCCTCCACTTGGGTGAATCCCTTGTGTAATCAAGGATGAGCTTCAAGGGTCAAGAATCTCTAAATTCTTATTCTCTTTAATATTGTTAAAGAGTCTTATGGTTCACCATATACTAGGCTTTGAAAGTCATGAGTTTTATGAATTGTTTTTGAATGCATGCCTACTTTAAAGTGTTATTAGTATGCCTATGTATTCAAATGTTCTTACATGTTCTTAGCTAGGACAAAAATTTTTCCTTCATATACATCCGCGGATAAGGTGATCAATTCTCTAATTGATTGGTGGTCTAGTCATTAAGGGTTCAATCGAGGCTCAAAAGTACTCGGGATCCCAACAGTTGTGTTAGAGTGAAGCTTTAGGTGTCAGCCTATCAAGTTCAAATCTTCAAACTACTTGTCTTAAGATGAAAGAGTTATAACTGCTGTTCTTAGTATGAGATGACATATATAAGTTGTATTATAGATGTAGCTAATAGTTTGTTGTAGTATAAACGGTTCTCGCAAAGTCGTTCTCCACAGGAATTATTAAATAATTCGAAACAAACCAAATTCCAATTAATTATTCTAAAGCAGAAAGTTGAGATGATTGGTTTTATAACCTACTTAAATTAAAACGAATTTAATTAATAAAAATAAACTAATCTGCAATATTAAAGATGACGGGGAAAGAAAACTATTTTGGAAAAAATCAAATTAAGAGAGCACTAGGGTTCCACCATCACCTAGGAATCTTATGTATTTTTACCAATTACTTATGATCTACACATGCCACTTTAAAGGTTAGGTTTCCCTAATTTATATTCTACTTGGAACCTCCAACATAGAATGTATATTTAACATGCAACCCGTCCGAACGTTCGGATCAAATCTGCACATGAAAGACTCATTATGCATTATGAAAACCCTTTGAAAAACCATGCAACCCTTAAGACGTGGTGTTCATCTTAAGTAAAATTACAATTATTAATCACAAGAAGCCAACGTCAATTTTAGGGAACCTTCCGACCAAAACTGCATCAAATTAGTTTTCTAAGGATCCTAATGGTGATCAGGCATTAAGACAATTAGATAGTTTTAATCACATTAGTAATTCAAAGTGCACATGTGAACAATCATAAGCAATTGAATAAAAATTACATATTCATGCTAAGGCTCAAGGCTTCGCCCTAGCAAAAGGAATTAATTACGCATATTCATAATTGAAATCATAGACAATATTATTAAGAATAAAAGAAATGAAAACACCTTAAAGTAGAAAATCTCTAAGAACCCTAGCAATTACTCTCTGTCTCCAAAGTAGCATAAAATAAAGCGTCCCCCAAAACTAGAACCGGCCAAAGCCTTTTAATATCTCCCTAAAGCCAACTCACAAACCCTAACAACCAAATATTTTATTCCCACTAAGAAACTAAGTAATAATAAAATAAAATAGAAAATAAAGTCCTAATTAAACTAGGAGAATCTGCCAAGTACTTGTCTAGCCACGTTTTAGCTTCAAATCTTCTCCAAATCTGGCCCATGATAGCTTGTTTTGACGATCAGGACGTTCTGAACACATCTCTAGAAGGTCATGAACCCATCCGATGTCATCTTGGGCTCCAAAAACGCAAGTTAAGCCCGAAACGTCACTATTTCAGCATTGCACATTTCTCATTTATTTTATTGCCAAAAAATCATCGCTTGGTAGAAAAATCTGATATTTTGATACGATAAAGCCAAGTGACTCACGAACGTCCTCCAATTGGAATTACTCCAAAATTCAACCATTTGACCATGTTTTGCTCCAAAAGAAGTCGAAAGTCCTATATTAGAAATACAATTCTAAGTATCAAAATTCTTCTAAAATATTAACTAAAGTATACTAAGAATAGAGTAAAATATATAATATGAAATTGACTCATCAAAATAGCCCCAAACTTAGCTTTTTGGTTGTCAAGTAAAATAAAACTAGAAAACAAAAATAAAAACTAACAAACTAAAAACTTAACTAAAACTAACTGACAAAAATTTTCACCTTCAAAGTTGCCATTCATAGAACATGTTAAAAATCAAAACATCTTTTCAAAAGTTCCAACCAATCCTACCACATTGTCTAAGCCATTTAGAATCAATTAGAAAAGAATCCACAAACTTCCTTTGGTGACAAGTGAACCAACATAGCTAAGGAGACTCGACTAAAACCCTTACCTCTCGTCCTTCATTATTTCACACATACTAACTTTAAATATAACTATTTTTTTTTTTCATATATAATATATATATATATATATATTTAGTAATAGTAGTGGTCGTGCAATGTCGATTCACTTAAGCTTTCGATCCAACCCATGTAACGAGCTTTAGGTCAATGACTCCCAAACCACTAGGGCTTTAGGGCACTAGGTGTAGAACACCCCTAAGGACTTATTAACCTGAGCTGAAAAGGCTATGAAACCAACTAACCACCCTGCCCCATGCCAAAACTCTACCGTTTGACGCGAGAATCACTGTTGATTAGGCAGGGCTGACTCGGTTACTAGGCAAAGACTCGGGTGGAACAATTATTACTTTATTCATAACAATAACTACTATACTTTACTTAGAACAAAAATTAAAATACACTTAGACTAAAAGTAAGTGTTTCAATCTCACTCCTCACAAACCATGTTGATGTGAATGTGCAAAATTGTCAAAGTATAATTCATGAATTAGTGTCTAAGCAACGATAAATAAAAAAGACTCTAATGTGGGATTAACCTTCACCATGTCCATTTGTTCTAACATTTAAAATATTTTATAGATATTAACTTAAAAAAAATAAAAATTTTAACTTGACACAAAAATTAAAAACCTAAAATATTATTTCCCACCCCCAAACTTATTGCACACTTTGTCCTGAAGGTGTGGAAGATAACATAACAAAAAAATTGGCAAAAATACTAAAGCCTAAAATAAAACAGAAAGCTGCTACCCAAAAGAAAGAAAAGACTAAAGAAAACTAAAAGGAAAACTAGAAAACAATAAAAGAAAAAGAAAAAAAAAACACACACACCCGGGGATCGAACGCAAGAAGATGTGGGATAGAAGGTTGTGATCCGCGCACATGCATGCACACGCGTGTATAGCTGTCAGATGGAAGCCTGGCAATTACTGCTGGATTGCAAAGAAAGAACAGAAAGAGCAGCCCACTTGGTTGCACTCAGAGCAACTCCACCGTGGTGGATTGCTCGGGGGACAGCCCAGAGAAAAGGGTCCGAGGCTCTATGGATCGGCTCTAGCGTGAAGAAGCCTGAGTGGAGGTGGAGGCCCGAGCTCCGGGTTTGTGAAAAATTGTCAACCTGAGAGCCCGAGTGGATATGATGCCAGGCCTAACGTCAGGCCTTTTTTTATTTTTTTTCTGTCAGGCACGTGCACCCCACTCGCCTGTGGGGGCGCGTCGCCGACACAATTTCAGAAAAATCAGCCACTTTTTCAGATTCAAAAGTTACTGTTGGGAAGCCACGTGGCTTCCCACGGTCCGTTCGATCTCAACGACTCTTTAACTTGGACCGTTCGATCTCAACGGTAAAATAAATAAAAAATTCTTATTTAATATCTACCGTTCGATCTGAGATCAACGATCGATATTAATATACTTTATAAATAAATAAATAAAAGAAAAAATAGTTTTAAAATTAAGAAAGTTTACCGTTGTGACACGTGGCACAATCTGGAGTGTTGGAATTCAAATTTTTTTTATATCCAACGGCAGAGATTAATTAGTTGAATAACAATTTTTAAAAAATTGTAAAAAAATTGTAAAAATTCGAAAAAAAATCTGAAATTTTTTTAAAAAAATTGTTTTTACTTTTCTATAAATACCTTCTCATTATCATCTACCTTACACCACAATTTCATATTTTCTCAACTACTTTCAATCACATTCCTTTCTTTCTCTCAAAGTTTCAATCCATCTTTTTTCAACAAAATGACTATTGATGCAAGTACGAATTGGTCGCTTCTTGAAGATGTTGCGTTGTGTACTAGCTGGGTTGAAGTTACTCATAGTTCGCTTACGGGTAATGAGATGCAGTTACGAGAAATATGGAGTCTTATTCATACAAATTATCTTGAGAAAATTGGTGGGAAAAGAACCAAAGAATCGATGTCTAGTCGTTGGAAATTACTTAGCCAATCGTTTAGTACGTGGAGAGACACCTTGGCACAAGCTAGTAGTAATATTTGAAGTGGGGAAAATTACTCGGATCAGGTAACAATATATTATTTATTTGTTTGTACTATACCCAAATTTACATTATAATTATTTGTTTGTTTTATTTATTTGTTACCTGCTTACATTATAATTATTTGTTTGTATTATTTATTTGTTACCTATTTTCATTATAATTATTTCTTCTCCCGCATTGTGTAGGAACTTCAAGTACAAGCTTGGTACGGTGCCAAAACCAAAAGCAAAAATAAATCATTCAACCGGTGGGAATATTGGAATATTGTCAAAGATTGTCCTAAATTTAGAGTTGTGCCTATCGGTCCAGAAGTTTTCATAAACAACACCCCTCTACACTCTACACCCGATCATGTCTCGCATGTTCATGAAGATGATGCAGAAGAAGTGCCCGAAACGCCCCTCCCTGAACAAGCGTCGGGTTCGACCCGTTATCCAATTAGGCCTCAAGGTAAGAAGGCTTCAAAGAGAAAAGAGAGTGCTTCCAAGAATGATTATGCAAAGTTCATGGAAGAACTTACTCGCCAAGGTGAATTGACTTTGGCGAGGGAAATGTCGAAATATAAGGCTGATAAGGCTAGAGAGGACGCAAAAGCTGTAGCTATTGAGAGAGAATTTCAGGTTAATGAGAGAGAAAGAGAGCTACTTAGGCAAGAAAGGGAACATGTTAGAGAAGAAAGACGGGCTCAACGAGATCGTGAGATTATGAACATGCCTTTAGAAGGGAAGTCTCTAAATTCTAAATTTTTTTGGAAGTCAGAGAAAGTGGACGTGGTGCAAAGGAGGCGTGCAAGAGAAGCAAGAGCAAGCCAAGATGGTCCTAGCACCACAAGAGAAGATCATCCCAGCACCACAAATTGGTTAAGTGATGATGAATAGCGTAGTTTTTGTAATTGGAGCCCATAATTTTCCAATCACTTTGGGTTGTAATTTATTATTTATTGAATATAGTACTTTATGTTGTTTCCAATTTATTGAATATTTATTCAAATGAATTTGGTAAGTTATTTATACTAAGAGAATATTTATTCAAATGATAAAAACACACCAAATAAAATTACATAAGCATACCGAATAATAAAAAACTCACTAAAGCTGAACTAAAAAAAATTACATAAACATACCAAATAATAAAACACACCAAATAAAATTACATAAACATACCAAATTCAAAAAAGCACACTAAATGAACTTAATTATCTTCAGCTTGTTTCAATGCCCACTGGTGCTCTATCAAGTCAATTTGCCGGGCATTATGCATGTCTGTCATTTGAAATGCAGTATATCGTTGAATGAGCCTTTCATTGTAACGTCCATCCCTTTGTAATGGCTCATGTTGCACGGGCTCACCGGTGGCGTCTTGAGCACAATATATACAATTAACTACTCAAAATTATGTTTATGTGCTGGATCTGCAACAATCACCCCTAAACTTGCCTCTGTGAAGGACTTCATGCTGACTGCTTGAAATTTCCAGCATAGTGTAGAAGTGGTTGATGTTAATGTAGACTTGCTGCTGGGTGCATGATTCCAGTATAGGATGTCTTTATTTTCCATGTACGCAACCTGCAACTAACCACTTGGCGTTAAGAGAAAATAAAATAAAATAAAATCAACTAGGTTAATAAAGGAAACAATATATTTATTATTATTTTTTTGTTGTTGTTGTTGTTGTTTTTTTTTTTTTTTTTTTTTTGATTGAAAAACTTAGGTATGTAAATGCATCTAGTAATTGAAAATAAGAACGAAAAATGAAATTAGGAAAGAGTGTAGAAAAATTGGGTTGCCTCCCAATAAGTGCTTTATGGTTGTGGCTAGACGTCGCCGAAGTCTGGTGGCTAGATAACTGGTTCTTGCAGAGTCAAAGACTTGCTTGCACCAAATTTCCCAATGCATGGTTTAAGTTAACGTTTGGTAACCTTAAATGGGAAAGCTTTGCTCTCAACCTTGATGTCCACATTACCATTCTGAAAAACTTTAGCAACTAGAAAAGGACCTTTCCATCGAGACTCTTGTTTCCCTGGAGATGTTTTGAAATAGGAACTGAACAACCACACTTTTTTACCAAGCTGTATTTTCGCACAACTTGGACTGCCTTACAACTTTTTATGCTTGCCCTTGACATTTGGATGTTTTTGGTCCATCTGGTTGCTCGGATCTATTTTTGATTTTTGCACTTCAAACAACTGAACTTTGTGCTGCTTTACTCTCACACTCATGAATCACATTTTGAGTCTTTATGGACAGATTGTCAGTTGATAATCTGGTCATAAATTTGGCACGAGGCAAACTATCTAATGCATCAACATGCATGCATTCTTGCTTATCACTTGGATGTGGGGTATTTTCAAACCTAAAAACAATCGTTTTATCTTCAACCCGAAATGTTAGAGTTCCGGCTTCAATATCAATTAGAGTCCGGGCTGTTGCCAGGAATAGACGGCCCAATGTGATGGGTGTTGTCAAATCCTCACCCATGTCCAACACCATAAAATTAGCTGGTAAATATAGATTGTCAACCTTAACACTAACATCTTCAATGACTCCTTTAGGATAGGTAATTGAACGGTCAACCAATTGAATAATGTTGTAGGTTGGCTTTTGCTCTCCTTCACCTAAACGTTTAAAAACAGAATAAGGTATTAAGTTTACACTAGCACCTAAGTCAATTAAAGCATTACTAAAATCACAATTTCCAATGGTGCAAAAGATAGTAAAACTCCCTGGATCTTTCTTCTTTGGAGGCAATTTATGCAATAAGACCGCACTGCACTGTTCCGTTAGAGTCACTTTTTGGGAATCCAGAAGCTTCTTTTTCTTTATACAAACATCTTTCAAAAACTTGGCATAAGATGGAATGTTCTTGATTGCATCAATTAATGGTAGATTAATCTGAACTTTAGCCAAAGTCTTCATAACATCTGTCAACTGTTGATTTTTAGCTTTAAGCCTTAACCTTTCGGGATAAGGCATTGGAGGCACATAAACACGTTCTGCAGTTTTTGTGGTAGCTTCTATAGTATTTTCGGATCTTTCTTGTGGCTGCCTAGAATTTGCAAAATTGCAAAATCTGCAAAAATATTAGATTTTGCAAAATTTCCCGAATCTATTTATGGTTGTGGTGCTGCTCGCGAATTTCCAGCGCAGTTTTCATGTCTGTTATCATAACTTTTGCCAGACTGTAAAGTCCATATAGTGTTGCATTCTTCTTGTCCTCTTGGATTAGGTATTGTTTGACTAGAAAATGGACCCGGTGCTCTTTCTGAAACCTGCAATGCAATCTACCCAATTTGTTGTTCCATATTTTTCATTGTTGCATGCATATTTTGGATTTCTTGATTGGTCTGTTCAAGTCTTGCATTTGTAGTAGTTGCTAATTTTTCAATTGAAATCTCCCAAGTAGCCTTAGGTGCAGTAGGTTGTTGTACCTATTGTTGAAATTGTGGCTTTGCATGCTGATCTCTATCCCACTTCAAATTAGGATGATCTCTCCAATTAGGGTTGTAAAAATTTGAATATGGGTCATTTCAGGGACGCTAAAAATTATTAAATGCATTAACTTGCTCTACTATAAACTCCGGATAAGCATCTTTATGTGGACAACTCAAAAAATCATGTGTTGTCATGTTACAAATGATGCAGGCAGTTAGTAAAGGCTGTTGTGCAGCAACCTGTGAACCTGGAATTCTTTGTAATAACATGTCAAATTTTGCATCAAATCTTTCAAGCTTTTTCTCCATTTTTTCAATTTGTGCTGATACATATGGAGAACCATTAGACATCTCAAAAATTGACCTAGATTGTGGCTGCTCAACTGCCCATTGCTGTGTATCTGTTGCCATTTTTTCAAATAACAAACAAGCTTCTTGTGCATTTTTATCCTTGTACGAACCTCCACATGAAGCATTGACAAGAGTTTTTGTAGTCATATTTAGTCTTCTGAAAAATATATGCATTTGATCAGTACTATGAATACCAGAATGTGGACATTTTCTAATCAACTCTTTGTACCATTCCCACACCTCATGAAACTCTTCATTTGGTTTTTGGGCAAAAGATAGAATCTAAGTTCTCATGTCAAGAGTCTTTGAAGCTGGATAATAATTGCTTAAGAATTTTTCAGTGAGTTGGTTCCAAGTGCTAATGCTTCCAGATGGAAGTGTGAGGAGCCATCTCCTTGCTTGATCTTTTAATGTGTAAGGAAATAATCGAAGCTTAATAGATTCGGATGAAAATCCTCTCACCAAAATATTCTTACATCCCATTAAAAATTCTACGATGTGCATGTTAGGATCGTTGGTTGAGAACCCATGAAATGTAGGTAGAATATTCAACATGTGCTGCTTTATTTCAAATGTAGACCCTTCCTCCACTTTCGAATAAGTAATGCAACTTGGTATGTTAGTAGCATGAGCTGTTAATGAATCCCCTAAAGGTTGACCAGCCTCTGGAATAACAAATGCCATTGTTTCCTTACTATGCAGATCCTTAAAAAATAAAGACCGTAGAAAAGTCCCCTGCAAAGAAGGAACCCACTGCAAATTTTTCTCCCTGCGTCTCCTCCTTAAAATCTGCTCAAGTTCTGGATCACAATGAAACAATATTTGCACTGCTCACCGTGTACTCACAATGCACAGATTGCAATCTGCATTGCTGTAATCTGCAAAAGAACAATAAAATTTTGAAATTAATTTTTTTTTATTTTTTATTTTTTTTAATATATACAGCAATAATTAATGCAGAATCTGATTAGAGTGAATTATTTTAAATAATCCCCAGCAGCAGCGCCAATTTCTTGATAGAGATTTTATCACACATGCAAACGGGTTAAAAACTTCTATATAACTTGCAAGAATGACAAGGTTGTTATATAAATGGTTCTAGCAAGGTCGTTATCCACAGGAATTATTAAATAATTCGAAACAAACCAAATTCCAATTAATTACTGTAAAGCAGAAAGTTGAGATGTGACATCCCACATCACCCAGGGGGTGATCCTTATATGTATATTCTCATCCCTACCTGGCACGAGACCTTTTGGGAGCTCATTGGCTTCGGGTTCAGTAGGAACTTCGAAGTTAAGTGAGAAGGGGGCTAGAGTAATCCCATGATGGGTGACCCACTAGGAAGTTGCTTGTGATTCCCAAAAACAAAAACCGTGAGGGAATGGTAAGCCCAAAGCGAACAATATCGTGCTACAGTGGTGGAGCGGGCCTGGAAAATGATCCGCCCCGGGCCGGGATGTGACATGAGATGAATGGTTTTATAACCTACTTAAATTAAAACGAATTTAATTAATAAAAATAAACTAATCTGCAATATTAAAGATGAAGGGGAAAGAAAACTGTTTTGGAAAAAATCAAATTAAGAGAGCACTAGGGTTCCACCATCACCTAGCAATCTTATGTATTTTTACCAATTACTTATGATCTACACATGCCACTTTGAAGGTTAGGTTTCCCTAATTTATATTCTACTTGGAACCTTCAACATAGAACGTATATCTAACACGCAACCCGTCCGGACATTCGGATCAAATCTGAACATGAAAGACTCATTATGCTTTATGAAAACCCTTTGAACAACCATGCAACCCTTAAGACGTGGCGTTCATCTTAAGTGAAATTACAATTATTAATTACAGGAAGTCAGCGTCAATTTTAGGGAACCTTCTGACCAAAACTGCATCAAATTACTTTTCTAAGATCCTAATGGTGATCAGGCATTAAGACAATTAGATAGTTTTAATCACGGTGATTAGTAATTCAAAGTGCACATGCAAATAATCATAAGCAATTGAATAAAAATTACATATCCATGCTAAGGCTCAAGGCTTCGCCTTAGCAAAAGGAATTAGTTACGGATATTCATAATTGAAATCATAGAAAATATTATTAAGAATAAAAGGAATGAAAACTAGAAAATCTCCAAGAACCCTTGCAATTACTCTCTGTCTCCAAAGTAGCATAAAATAAAACGTCTCCCAAAACTAGAACCGGTGAAAGCTTTTTAATATCTCCCTAAAGCCAACGCACAAACCCTAACAGCCAAGTATTTTATTTCCACTAAGAAACTAAATAATAATAAAATAAAATAGAAAATAAAGTCCTAATTAAACTAGGAGAATCTGCCAAGTACTTGTCCAGCCATGTTTTAGCTTCAAATCTCCTCCAAATCTTGCCCATGATAGCTTGTTTTGACGATCAGGACGTTCTGAACACATCTTCAGAAGGCCACAAACCCATCCGAGGTCATCTTGGGCTCCAAAAACGCAAGTTAAGCCCAAAACATCACTATTCCAGCACTACGCATTGCTCATTTATTTTATTGTCAGAAAATCATCGCTTGGTATCCTCTAATTGGAATTACTCCAAAATTCGTCCATTTGACCATGTTTTGCTCCAGAAGAAGTCGAAAGTCCTATATTAGAAATACAATTCAAAGTATCAAAATTCTTCTAAAATATTAACCAAAGTATACTAAAAATAGGGTAAAATATATAATATGAAATTGACTCATGAAAAGGGTTATAACTGCTGTTCTTAGTTTGAGATGACATATATAAGTTGTATTCCAGATGTAGCTAATAATTTGAATGCTCTTTTCCCCAGCAAAATTTATCCAGAAGGATATGCATCTCTTCTTTCCGAACATCCCTCTGGGGTATATTTGATTTGGTTGGGCTAGATTATCAACGCGTGGCGTCTTCAAAATGGTCATGAGTATCGGTTGCCTTTGCAAGCACTTTAGTTGTTTTCTTACATGTAGTTTGAAATGCAGGAGCCATGGCTGCTTCACGACTTCGATGAGGATTTTTATGGGGAAGAACTGCGTCGTAATATAGTCGGCTGCATACCTCAATTTGTCGTCCCTGTCCTGTCATCGATCTCTTTCTAATATTTGGGTGTGAAATGAAACAGGACACTTTCTCAGCTCTTGGGAGCTTGATGGAAAATGTTGATAAGGTTGTTAGTAGTCATAAGCCGTCCTACCTACAAAGTACAAGCCGTCCTATAAGCCGTCCTACCTACAAAGTATAAGCCGTCCTATAAGCCGTCCTACCCACAAAGTATAAGCCGTCCTATAAGCCGTCCTACCTACAAAGTATAAGCCGTCCTACCTACACACTTGTATCCCTTAATTTAGGGTGATTTGATCTTGATACTTTAAGTCATGTATATAAATCCTTGTAACCTTGTAGAGAAAGATAATGAGAATCCAAAAGTTTACATGGTATCAAAGCCTCTGATCCTCCTTCTTTTTTTATGGCTTCCGCAACTTCATCTTCCACCTTTTCAATCCCCAATATCTCTACCCTTGTTTCCGTTAAGCTTTCTGAAACCAACTATCTTCCTTGGGAAAGTCAGGTTAAGCCTTTTTTGATTGGCCAAAATCTTTGGCGTTTTGTTGATGGAACTCACCCCTGTCCTCCTCTCTTTATCACCACCCATGCGCCTACTGCCTCCCCCACTGCTTCTGTTGATTCTGATGTTACTTCTACGGTGGTTCCTCCTGTGGTCACTACGACTCCTAATCCCGATTACCTTGTGTGGTACCAGACTGATCAGACACTTGTGAGCCTGCTACGTGCTACGCTTACTGAGCCCGTTCTTTCCTTGACTGTTGGGCTGTCCACTTCTCGTGAGATATGGGAGCATCTTCGTCAGAATTTTTCTCAACAATCCCTTGCCAATTCTACCCATAATCGGTTTCAGTTGCTTTCTCTTCAGAAAGGGAACCAAACAATTGCAGAATACTTGGGTCTGGCCAAGCATTTGGCAGATCAATTGGCCTCCATTGGTCAACCTGTTCAGAATGATGATTTGGTTACGTATGTGCTTAACGGCTTGGGGCCTGAATATGAAATGCTTGTCTTGGCCCTGACCAATTTTCCACCCCTGCCATCCTTTAATGATCTGCGTACCCGTCTCCTAGTCTTTGAGTCCAAGCACGCCATGAAACATGTTGCTGCATCATCCCATTCTGCTTTCTATTCTGCCCGTTATACGGTTGGTGGTTCGTCTAATGGACGCAGTGGTCATTCTTCTTCTCGCCCCAATGGTGCTTCTGGTGGCAATCGGTTTCCCCGTACCCCTAGTGGTGGCCGATCGAATCAACATGGAGGTGTTGGGCGATATGGTCAACGTGGTGCTGTACAACAACGCCTTGGTATTCTTGGACCTGCTCCTGTCAATCGTGGTCCTCAGTGTTGGGCCTGCAACCAATTTGGCCACATTGCTGCATTGTGTCCTCAAGCTACTCGTTCAAATGATGATATCTCTCGTGCCTTTGCTGGTATGCATCTTACTTCTCCCTCTGATCCAACATGGTATCCCGATACTGGGGCTACTCATCATATGACGAGTGATGCTCGAACAATGACTTCGGCTACTGGGTATGGTTCTCATGACAAGGTGGTTGTTGGTAGTGGTGAGGCCCTCCCTATTGCGCACACTGGTAATATTTCATTTGAGTCTGGGTCGTTTATTTTTCGATTATCCCAAGTTTTACATGTTCCCGAAATTAAAAAGAATTTATTATCGGTTGCTAAGTTTACACGTGATAATCTTGTTAGTTTAACGTTCTTTCCTTGGGGTTTTGTCATCCGTGATTTAAAAACCGGTGTTGTTCTTTTTCAGGGCCCATGTGAGGATGGCCTCTATCCCATTAAGCTTGGTCTTGCCTCTAGGAATTGGTCAGCTCCCAAACGTGCTTTTGTTTCCGTTTTAGCGTCGTCATCACTTTGGCATCGTCGTCTTGGGCATCCATCTCGTCAAGTTCTTAGTGTATTAGCCTCTAGTGATGTATTAGGCTCGTCTTTTTTAGTTTCAAATAAAAATTTTTGTAATCATTGTGCGTTGGCTAAATCCCATCGTCTGTCATTTCATTCTTCTGAACATTATGCTAAGTCTCCTTTTGAATTAATTCATTCTGATGTTTGGATGTCTCCTATTTTGTCAGTCTCCGGTTTTCGTTATTATGTCTTGTTTACCGATGACTACACACGGTATACATGGATTTATCCCATGCGTAATAAGTCAGAGGTTTTTACTCACTTTAATACTTTTCTCACTCTTATTTATAATCAATTTTCGACCATGGTTAAAATCTTCCAAAGTGATGGGGGTAAGGAGTATGATAATTTATCTTTTCGGACCTTGTGTGCGCAAAAAGGGATTCACCACAGATTTTCTTGTCCGCATACCCCGCAGCAAAACGGCCTTGCTGAACGCAAACACCGTCATATTTCTGAAATGGGACGCACATTGTTACTTGCTGCCAATCTTCCTCCTACATTTTGGGCTGAGGCACTTTGCACTGCTGTTTATGTTTTGAATCGGTTACCCTCTCATGTTCTTAAGTGGGCCTCTCCATTCCAAATGCTATTTGGACGGTCTCCAGATTATATGGCTTTCCGAACTTTTGGTTGTGCTTGCTTTCCGTATCTTGGTGATTATATGACTAATAAACTACGACCTAGATCTTTGGCTTGTGTTTTTCTTGGCTACAGTGACCAATACAAGGGTTATCGATGTCTTCACCCTCCGACTGGCCGAGTATATCTCTCTCGTCATGTTATTTTTAATGAGGACTCCTATCCTTATGGTGCTCTTGCTGCTTCTTCCACGATGCCACCATCAGACTTTGCATTTGTGCCAATTATTCATGCACCTTACTCGCTGCCCTCTGAGACGCAAATTCTGCCTACACTGCCATCTACTAGTTCTCTGCAACCACCTGTTGCTCCTCTCTCTGCAGCAACTGCTTCAGATTCTGGTACTGGACATGGTGTTGTGCCTCCCTCTGGTCCTGGCGTCACAGCTCCACCTGCATCTGGTAGCTTACTCCCGTCAGCTAGCGAGCCATCTCAAGCTATTGTTACTGCCCCAGTTCCATATATTGGACCTCAAACTCGCTCCAAATCGGGTATCTTTAAACCCAAAGCTTGGTCTTACTTTGCATCGCGCCATCCCATTCCTCACGCCTTCATTGCTTTGGTTGGGGAAGATTCTGAACCTACATGTTACAGCCAAGCATCTAGGTCCCCTGAATGGAGACAGGCGATGTCAGATGAATTCAATGCTTTATTACAACAACGTACGTGGTCTTTGGTTCCTCCGGTTCCTCGTGCCAACATCGTCGGTTGTAAATGGGTGTTTAAGTTGAAACAGAATTCGGATGGCTCGATTGAACGTCATAAGGCGCGTCTTGTCGCCAAGGGGTTTCACCAACAAGCCGGTGTTGATTATTCAGAAACTTTTAGTCCCGTGGTTAAACCTACGACGATTCGCACAGTTTTGAGTTTAGCAGTGCACTTTGGGTGGCCTCTTCATCAACTTGATGTGAAGAATGCTTTTCTTCATGGCTCTCTTATAGAGGAGGTTTATATGCAGCAGCCACCAGGTTTCGTTGATCCCACTCGCCCTAATTATGTGTGTAAATTGCACAAGGCACTCTATGGTCTTAAACAAGCACCACGTGCTTGGTTTCAACACCTCAGTGCTTTCCTTGTCCATTCTGGCTTTGTTCAAAGTAGGGCGGATAGCTCCATGTTCACTTTTCATCAGGGTTCTACAATTTTGATTTTTCTTCTCTATGTTGATGACATAGTATTGACGGGTAATGCTTCTTCTCTACTTCAAACCTTTATTGCAGTTTTGGGTAAGGAGTTTGAACTTAAAGACCTTGGGCGTTTACAGTATTTCTTGGGTGTCGAAGTCTCCCATCTATCTTCTGGCCTCCGGTTGACACAAAACAAATATACTCTTGATATTTTGAAACGTAGTAATATGCTTGAGTGTAAACCATGCCCTACTCCAGTTGCTGCCAAGACTTCTTTATCTGCTACCTCAGGTTCACCTCTTCCAGATGCATCCCTTTATAGACAAATTGTGGGCTCACTTCAGTATCTCACGTTAACGCGTCCTGACATCTCCTTTGCGGTGCAAACTGTTGCTCAATTTATGGGACGTCCTACCACTGACCATATGGATGCTGTTAAACGTATCTTGCGATATCTTAAAGGGACTTTGGGCATGGGAATTACGTTCACACCCTCTGCTCAACCATTTCAGCTTGCTGCCTATTCGGATGCGGATTGGGCGGGGTGTCCAGACACCCGCCGTTCTACAACTGGTTTTTGTGTTTACTTGGGGAATAATTTAATTTCTTGGTGTGCCAAGAAGCAACGGACAGTGTCTCGCTCTAGTGCTGAAGCGGAGTATAGGGCTCTTGCCTTTGCTTGTGCCGATACCATTTGGATCCTCAGTTTACTACATGAACTACGGGTGCCTGTTCGTCTTCCTGTTTCGATGCATTGTGACAACTTAAGTGCAACGTACATGGCTGCTAACCCCGTGTTTCATGCTCGCACTAAGCATATTGCCCTTGACTATCATTTCGTTCGTGAACGAGTTGCTTCTGGTACTCATCGAGTTCAGTTTCTGCCTTCCACATTGCAGCTTGCAGATGTCTTTACGAAGGGGCTGTCTACGGCGCGTTTTCGATCTCTGTGTTCAAACTTTGTCTCCTCCCCGGAGTCAAGTTTGCGGGGGGATGTTGATAAGGTTGTTAGTAGTCATAAGCCGTCCTACCTACAAAGTACAAGCCGTCCTATAAGCCGTCCTACCTACAAAGTATAAGCCGTCCTATAAGCCGTCCTACCCACAAAGTATAAGCCGTCCTATAAGCCGTCCTACCTACAAAGTATAAGCCGTCCTACCTACACACTTGTATCCCTTAATTTAGGGTGATTTGATCTTGATACTTTAAGTCATGTATATAAATCCTTGTAACCTTGTAGAGAAAGATAATGAGAATCCAAAAGTTTACAGAAAAGATTCACCAGGACAGACGAATTGCTGAGTAAGCTGTGATCTGGCATTGTTCTCAAAATACAAGGACGATCCATAGCTCAAAAGCTGTAGGTAAGGATGCTTTTGAAGCGCGCTTTCTATACATGATTGGC
Organism: Pyrus communis; assembly: GCF_041283825.1. Classification (NCBI taxonomy): domain Eukaryota; kingdom Viridiplantae; phylum Streptophyta; class Magnoliopsida; order Rosales; family Rosaceae; genus Pyrus; species Pyrus communis. The sequence goes on from NC_142565.1 coordinate 18,480,329, forward strand.
TAAAACAATAATTGAAATTGTACAATATGAGTATTCCTTGCTGCTCTGCGAAAAGGACTCTAGTCCTATTCTGGCTGGGACGACTGTGTAATTGTACGTATTCCCTATGTTGTCGGTGCTAAATTAATATTCAAAAAGAAAAATGTTAAGGATTGAAAAACTACATAATTAAGCTACCTACATCTTCATGGGCACTGCCACGGACGCTCGACCGACATGAAAAAACTTGGAAATGTAGGGACTTAACTCTTGTTGCGCTGCGTGTTGATTCAGTGAGGTTGGAGCCAGTGCAGCGTGATCCAAACCAACTCTTACAATCTGACTGGCAATCCGTAGTTATGGAATGTCCTGATTGTTCCGTCACATCCAGCAGTTACAATGACGAGTCCCCATGGTTCCGATTCAGCGGTGCGATTGAGTGCTTTATTTTGCTGCTGCTGCTGACGATGATGAACTTGACGTTGCTGGTGATGTTGACCATTTTCATCTCGTATGACCGGTAAATCCCATAAAGGCAGAGGAAGTTTCTCTTCGGGCCAAGTTGCAGAGTCGCCCCTGCACGGACCATTTAAGAAAAACCAATTTCCAAGAGAAAAACATTGCGAATCTCTGCTTCCCGGAGCAGCCTCCAGATGGCCTTGTGTTTCCAAGCTCCTTTGTTCTCTTCTCATGCCTGGCCAAGGTACCGCGACAGACACACCTTCGCATAAGAAATGCTCACAGGATTGAACAGATTTTGTTTGTTTGGATGATGATGAGACACAATGCTCGTCATAGTCCCACAAATAAACACGCGAGTCCTCTCCAACTGAAATTATATGTTTCCCGCTCGATGTAAAAGAAGCTGACGTCTGACTTCCCGACTTTGCAAGACCTGTTACATTCAGAAAGATATAGTTATTCAATGAATGCTTTCATTAACCGCGAACAAACACTATGTACTAGTAAGATGAAAATTTGAGCATATGCTGCAAGTGAACGGGGTATCATATCATCTACCCAAATCAAGATATGGTAAGCATCCACACCTTTGTATTTCCTTATAAGTTCTACTCCGTCAAATATACGGACTTTCGAGTCTTCTGATGTTATCATAACTCTCTGCGACTTTTCCTGGCAAAACTGGGGAGAAAATAAATCCTAATGTTAATGAATGAATCAGAAACATAACATCTTATACAAGCGTGGTGGAAAAGAAAATTTTGAAAGAGCTTTGAGTGCAAAACCTTGATGCCAGTGATTTGGTTGCCGGAGGTTTTCTTCCTACCATGAATACGCATTCGCACAACCAGCTGAAGATAGTCCCCTGTCCAACCACAAAATCGGTTTAACAACTCCCCAGGTGAGGAAAATGCAAACACTTGAATATCAACACGAAGACAACATACGACTTTTATGTACCTGATACTTCATAGAAGTGGCAAGTGCCTGTAACAGAACCAACCACGAAACCCTACTTGCGCAGCAGAAAACCATATGGTTAGCATCATAGAGGAGAGAACTCTCAAGTTCATAATTTTAGTAGCAGTGTAATAAAATCATGGCTAATAAGAATCATACTTTTCCATCTGGTTGATAACATATAGCAGTTATAACATCTCGAACATCAGCCCAGTCAGCAACTCGGTTATCAGAGAGTCCCCAAACTCGAACTTTCCCATCTATCGATCCACTTATGAAATAATTGTCGTTGACAGGATTGAACTGAATGCACGTCACTGGTACCATTTAAACATTTGAACAATTACATTTCAGATTATCATATCATATACAAATTTGAGGGAAAATAAAATCAGAATTAGGATATTTATTTTTATCCTTACCATAGTCATTGTGATCGAAAACATTTAGGCAGTGACCGAAACTAACATCCCACAGACGAACAGTTTTATCCATGGACGAAGAAAGAAGATACTGCAATGAGCATATATATAAATTTACATCAGTCACAAGCTACAAAGTTGTAAAGATGACTATATATCAGTCAGTCAACGAAATAGGAAACGTTACGATATACTCACATTTGAATTCGACCAAGCCAGGTCTAATACATCACTGGAATGGCCATGAAACTCTTGCAGCGGTGACTCCTGAATTCGAAAACCCTTTTCAGGAAAGATCACACGATAACCAGACTTCATTTTCTTAAGTTTGCTATCAAAGTTCCCTTGAGGTGTTAAGTAGGTACAAGAAGCATCTGCTAATGTAACACGCCAGATGCACACAATCCCATCTTCACCACCAGTTGCGACATACTGGCCATCGGGACTAAACTTCATCACCCCAATGAACCCCCTGTGCGCATGAATTTCTTGCCCACTGCATAGTGCAGTGAACTCCATGCACTTCTTACCATTCTGCTTGACCTTCATCCTATTTTGTTTCGGTATTTCAGTATCTGGTTTCGATACCTTTGACATAACTTTACCTCCTCTTCTCTTCCTCTTGTTTATAAACTGTTTCCACCAAACTTTCGTCTTCTTTTCACCCTCCTGTGAATTCCGATATTCTTTTTCTGGAGCCTCAGCTTCTCTCCGAGCAGAACCCGTAGCAGAAGGTGAAGCAATATGAACAGCATCGTGGGTCCAGGCCAAATTTGAGCTACCTTGTATGTTACTATCCAATGTATTATACATAAAGTTTGCTTGATGACGGCTAGAAGGCGAAATGCAAGAGCTTGGGGAAGCTCTACTACATTCCGAAACTCTTTCCGATCCCATATCCACAGAAGCAAACTTTGTAGAATCAAACTCAACTAAATCCATTTTTCGCAGAAAACTCTCCCGTCTCTCCTTAACACTTGGTGGCTCATACATCCAAATTTTGTACTCCTCACTTGCTACGAGTGATCGTGCAGGTGACAAGTCCTCCGAGTCGAAGAACACATCATTTTCTTCGTCATAAGATTGATCAGAGCTCAGCATGTCTGTCACTTGAGGCCCTCCAGACCTCCTTCACTCCAAGTTGCAGGCAACCTTCTTTAGCAAATAATAATACGCAGCAAAGTCCCCAATTCACGGACCGAGTTTTTCTCGTTAACTATGCAGACAGGATGAAGCATCCACATTCCAAAGCAAAGCAATTCAACTGAATAATATTAAACACAAGCATGGATAAGTACGAGGAACCGAACTTACCGACTCCAAAATAGCAAACAAAATATCAACACTAAATTTAAATTAATTACTTTGGCTAATTCTTTATAGTTACTGTTATAATAATATTAGTGGACTTGAATACACCCAAAACTAAATTAATAAAATAAAATAGAAAGACGGAAATAACCAAAAGCCCTGAACTGACAGAGTTAGAATACCAAAGAACATATGATAACTATTTCGTTCTCAGTTTGTAATTTTCGTCGTTTGGTAATGAAAGCAAAATTTTTAACTAAAAGCCAATATTGAAAACTCGTGAATTGTTCCTTTTTAGTTTAGAAAAAAACACAGCTGATTTTTACACACTATGTTTAGCTTCTTACATGCCCTTTTATTTTCAGTGTTAATCAAACAAAATTATTGACCAAGACTTAACGAGAAAAAAAAAAAAAAACTGGTTTGGTATTGTTGTGCTTTGAAAAAATTAGTTTAATCAAACAAAACACAGTGGTTGGTTTGGTATTGCTGTGCTTTGAAAAAAAACTGTTTATGTTGTACTGTGAGAATAAGCTCATTTTTGTTGTTTCACCCAAAACTGTGAAAATAAGTTTTTAAGTTTTTACCAAACCCTTTTTTAAGCTCAGTTTTTTTCTATACCCACTTTTTATAAAAGCACATCAGTACCAAACTAATATTAAGAAACTATAAAATGTATGCGATTATCATTTTTTTGTCAAAAAAACCAAAAAGCAAAAACTGAATGCTAAAAACGACGTACTAAATTACTAATAGTTTATTGAGATACAGAATGACGGTCAGAACTTAAAAAAAGGCGTAACAATAGTATTAGTATAGTATAATAATTACTATAGTATTACCTCCTCCAGCTCCAATGGTGTGTTTGAATGCAATGCAAGCAAAGCAAGATGAATTGAGATATTGTTGAATATGACCGACCCTCCTGTAATTGTGGAGTCTCTGCGGCAAACATTTCAACAACTCAGCTAACACTGCTTTATTTGTATTCAACCCAATACTCTGAACTCAGACACTCAAACTGCAAATAGAAAATTTCGGAGGAAGGAAAGGAAACAGCTGCAAATTCTCACTCCCTTAGTTACCAGATGTTTGAATTTTGAGGCCTCCAGATCCCAACTCTTTTAAAACTCGCAACCAAGCTCTCCCAATATTTTTTTTTATCTTGTTTGCGCTTCTGTGGGCTGCAGCCACTCTACTGCTCCTTTCTATTACTTTTACCAGTGGCTGTGCTGCTGCTCTCTCCTTTTTCTTTCTGCTTTTTTTACACCCAGCAATTTCTGCAATTAATTGCAGAATTTTTTGGTTTAAAATTCAGAAACCCCAGAAATCAATTTTAAAAATTTAACTGTAAATTTTCACATTTATATAGATAGAGACGCCACATAAAAACCCAGTTAAGTAATATAAATTAAATTAAAAACCCAATTAAGCACGATGAATTAAATTCAAAATCCAAGCTTTTGATTTTTTGAGTACTCATTCTTATGGTCCTAATAGTGTAGTATTTGTGTTTATTTGTTTAAGTTCCAAAGGGTGTCAAACGTACACTCGTTTGTTTCCATAAATGTCGAAAACAGTCCAAATACACTTCATAAAGAAAAACTGTGTACTTTTGACATGCAATAAGCTATTGATCTTTTGAGTACTCATTCTTATAGTCCTAGTAACGTATTATATGTATTTATTTTTTTAAATTTCAAAAAATGTCAAACGCATGCTCGTTTATTTCCATGAATACCTAAAATAATACAAATACATTTTAAATAAAAAAAAACTTTGTACTTTTAGTCATAAAATAAAGAACAAAGAGTTTAATTTGAGTATGAAATAAAGAGAAACAACAAACCAAAATGTGTCAGCGTAGAGTATATACTCTTTAATACCAATGATCCTATAAGAAAAAAAGGGAAAACTAATTAAAAGAAATTGAAAATTTTGAATTTTAACGATAAAGATAAAATTGTTGTAGGCCTATTTGATTGAACGATCTAGGGTTTAGAGAGAGAGGGGAGCCGGCCACAATAAGAGAGAAGAGAGATTGATTTAATTGTGAGGTGTGTTTGATTTACCCCATTGTGCCTTTATTTATAGTAGTAGGATAGGTAAAAACCTTGCCCTTTAAGATTACAACATTTAATAGGTAATCTAGTCCTAATAGGAATATAAGATACTTTCCCATATCTCCTAGGATTTACACAATCACATTCTTATTCTAAATATGATTGCAACACTCCCCCTTGAGTGTGTAAATACTCAACAAACCATCGCATCAGATCTTCAGCAGATAAGGTAGAATAGTTGATGAAGTCATCGGCACAATGGGTGATCGTGAGTCTCAAGTTTAAGTGAAGTATGCATTTGTAGTAAAACTCACAAAACCTCGCTATGGTAAAACCCACGGCATGGGGAAAACCCATAGACTAAGAAGAAAAGTGAGAAGTATGCATAATGTCTTTAAGCAAACGTCAAATTGGACGAAGGTAGAGAACTCAACGGAATATGATCATCCCAGAATGGGTGCCTCATTAAAACCTCGTTAGGTAGCAAAAACCTAGTGGGAAAGTTGCTCCTAATCGTAGGAAAAAGAGTACATTAAGATCATGTGAGTATGCTTCTAGATACTCCCCCTGAGTTAGACATAACTTCTAAATAAGAGAACTACAAGCGATTCAACTCAGATAATTTACGCATACCGATTCCTTAGACAAGCTTGGTAGACTTGGGCAACGACTTGGTGAAGAGATCGGTCAGGTTGTCTTGGGAACGGATTTGCTTAACTTCAATGTTCTGATGCTGCTGCTGCTGGTGTGAGTAAAAGAACTTCGGCGCTATGTGCTTGGTGTTGTCTCCCTTGATGTATCCCTTCTTCAACTGCTCGATACATGCTGCATTGTCTTCAAAGATCGTCGTAAGAAGGTCAACGACTGATATAAGACCACTAGTGCTTCGAATGTGTCCCATAACTTCTCTTAGCCAAAAGCACTCACGCGATGCTTCATGTAGGGCGAGAATCTCAGCATGGTTAGATGAAGTTGCAACTAGCGTTTGCTTGGTAGATCTTCAAGATATAGCGGTGTCTTCAACGGTAAAGACATAACCCATTTGAGAACGTGCTCTATGTGGGTCAGACAGATATCCAGCATCTACGTAACCAACAAGGCTAGAATCAATCCGAGTACCATAGGGGAAGGCAACATTTGGAGATTCGCGGGTATAGAACACACCCAAATCCATTGTACCTTTGAGGTAGCGGAAAATGTCTTTAACACCATTCCAGTGCCTATGTGTGGGCACATTGCTGTATCTTGCCAATAGATTCATAGCGAATGAGATGTCAGGTCTAATGCACTGAGCCAAGTACAATAAAGCCCCAATTGCACTTAGGTAAAGAACTTCGGGTTCCAAAATCTCTTCCTCATCCTCCTTTGGATGGAAGGGATCTCGTTAAGCATCTAGAGTTCGAACGATCATGGGTGTACTCGAAGGCTTCGCTTTATCCTTACTAAAATGTCGCAATACCTTTTGGGTGTAGTTCGATTGATGTACTAGGATTCCATCCGAACAATGTCGATCTCCAGGTCGAGGCAATATTGAGTTTTCCCAAGATCCTTCATCTCAAATTTCAATTTCAAGTGTGCAGCAATTTCCTTAAGCTTTGCGGGAGTCCCAATGAGATTCATGTCATCGACATAAACTGCAACGATTGCAAATTCAGAATGTGACTTCTTTATGAACACGCATGGGCATAGTTCGTTGTTCACATAACCCTGACTTGTCAAATATTCACTCAGACGGTTATACCACATCTACTCGGATTGTTTCAATCCATAGAGTGACATCCTCAATCTAATTGAGAGGGTGTTCCGTGGTCTAGAGCTATTTGAGCCAGTCAATGGAAGTCATTCTCAAACTTTCATGTATATTTCCGTATCTAGATCCCTATAGAGATATGCGGTTACCACGTCTATAAGCTCCATATTTAGTTTTTCAGAAACTACCAAACTGATTAGGTAGCGGAACGTTATAACGTTCATTACGAGGGAATACGTTTCCTTGTAATCAATCACAGGGCGTTGAGAGAAGCCTTGCGCTACGAAGCGTGCTTTATATTGCACTATTTCATTCTTCTCATTACGCTTCCTCACGAAAACCCACATGTAGCCAATAGGCTTCACGCGTGGTGGTGTAGGAACAATAGGTCTAAATACCTTATGTTTCGTGAGCGAATCGAGTTCTACCTCGATTGCTTGTTTCCAGTTTGACCTATTGGTTATACATTGACATTCATCGACGAAACGTGGTTCAATGTCATCGCTAAGCATGATGTCAGTAGCTACTAAGTATGAGAATGCATCGTCGATGATCATCTCATTCCTATTCCAAACCTCATCCAATACTATGTAGTGGACCGAAATCTCACGATTCTTCAGAGGCTGGCATGTTTCATCTGAAGCATCACCGTAATTTAGAATAACCTCATGCGTTGGAACGGATGAGTGAGCAATGGTCGGATTCAAACTAAGGTTACTAGTTGGTGCCATTTTCCTCTTCTGGGGTTGTGAATCCTTTGAACCAAGGGGTCTACCACACTTCAGGGTCGGACCAGGTGATTGGCTTGCCGCCAATGTACCTTGCCACGTGGAAGGTGCAGCCTCCCCACCTTAGGGGACGGTCCGGCCTTCTCAGACGGGTTGTTGATGTACGTGGGGTACATCTATCCTTACACATGTGTTTGCAGTGGGTATATGTGATCTTGTCACCTTTGCTAGATCATTAAAAGCATCCCGCATGCTTTGAGCATTGCTATGAAGATCTCTAATTCATCGTACCTCAGTTTCAGACAGGGCAGTACGAGGATCTAAATGAGACATAGTGGGAGCATACCACGACAATTAGTGGAGTTATACAGGAACGTTAGCATGCTTATCTCCCCCTAACGATGGGAAGACTGTCTCATCAAAGTGACAATTCGCAAAACGTGCGGTAAAGAGATCTCCTGTCAAGGGTTCTAAGTATCGAACAATTGATAGCGAATCATAACCGACATAGATTCCCATTTTTCTCTAAGGACCCATTTTGGTACGTAATGGCGGCGCTATTAGCATATAAATGGCGCACCCAAACACCAGTAAATGCGAGACGTCAGGCTTGTAGCCAGTGACCAATTGTAACGGTGAATGTGGTTGGGTAGCGATGGGCCTCAGGCAGACCAACATAGCTGCGTGCAATATTGCATAGCCCCAGGCAGTTACCGGCAATGGTTCTCATAACCAAAGTCCGAGCTATCAATTGAAGGTGCTTTATGAAAGCTTCTACCAAGGCGTTTTGGGTGTGAACATGGGGCATAGGATGTTCCACATCAATCCCTACTGACATGCAATAATCGTCAAAAGTTTGTGGCGTAAACTCTCTAGCATTATCCAGTCAAATCGACTTGATCGAATAATCAAGGTGGTGAGCCCTTAGCTTAATGATTTGAGCTAGGAGTTTAGCAAATGCGGTGTTGCGTGTGGACAACAAGCAAACATGTGACCATCGTGTCGATGCATCAGCCAACACCATAAAGTATCTAAATGGTCTGTAAGTTGGTTGGATAATTCCACAAATGTCCCCTTGAATCTTCTGAAGAAATTTAGGGGGGTCGTGAATAATTTTTGTATATGAGGGTTGAGTATTCAACTTCCCTAAAGAACACGCTTTGCATGGCGGGAGTCCAACATAGGGATATAACTTATGCTTGTGTAAAGATTTGAGGATACGATGCATCATGTCACATCCAGGATGTCCCAAACGGTCAAGCCAAAGTAACAAAATGTCCTGGAACTCAGGCATAAGGCCGTCCACACTGTGGGATTCTATGCTGCGAATGGTTGTGATGTACAACCTACTCGGCAAACGTTCCAACTTCTCGTGAATATGCTTCTGGCCATATTCATATGAAGTGATACAAAGAAATTCAGAACCATGATCAATGGTTTCAAGATGATATTGATTATCTCGAATATCTCTAAAACTCAGCAACGTTCTTCCGGAATGTGGAGAATAGAGTGCCTCCTTAATGGTCAGAATTGTACCATTGCACAACATGATATGTACATTTCCGTATCTTTCAATCAGGTTGGATGAGCTTGAGAGAGTTGTCAAATGAGCTTTCTTGGGTATGAAGTTAGTAAAATAATGTTTTTTTCACTCAAGATGGTGTGCGTGGTTGCACTATCTGCCAGACAACTAACTTCCCCAGTAGACATACCTAGAAATAAATTGATTGAATTGGTCACATGCATAGATATAAGTCCATTCATTCAATTAAGCAATTTGAGAGAATAATATCCATTCAAATAACAATCCATAATTCAAAACAAACCAAAACCAAACAAAGTATTCTAAATACTTAGGAAAATTGTTCAAAATTAAACCATAAACCTAGCAAAATAAGGGGGTAGGGCTGGCCACTCCTAGTGGGTTTGGCCACTAAGGGTAAACACCCTAAAAAACATGTCTAATTTATTCATCCATAGGCGTTGACGCCTCCTGAAAATCTGATATCTCCATTGATGTAGTTGCATCTTCCGGATGATCCACATATGCAACGTTAGACTCACGACGAGAATGATACTTGACAATAGCCTCAGGGAAAGCTCGGCATATGCGTGAACAATGATCATTTGATCCACAGTGATAACACATGTCCAGTTCAGTAGAAACGGGTTGAACGGGAGTTTTGCCCTTGTTCTTGAAGTTTGGGGCTTTAGGGACGAGTGGTGGACGCTACTTGGTCACATTTCTTCCCTTAGGTGCGGCACTCTGTTGACCTTGGGCCCATGGTTGGACTTGTCGCCCATTGCCACGGCCATGACGATTGTTTCGTCGTTGATGGCTACTATAATAGGTTGCATGGGCTTCAGGTGTAGTGTTCGAGCCAGTGGGTCGAGCTTGATGATTCTTCATCAAAAGCTAGTTCTTCTTTTTAGTGAGAAGTAAAACAGAGATCAAATATGAAAACTTGGTGAATTTCTGTGCCCCATATTGTTGTCGCAGGACAATATTGGTGGCATGGAAGGCTGAATAGGTCTTCTCCAGGAGATCTGATTCGGTTAGTTCCACTTTGTAAAATTTCAACAAAGAACGGATTCTACAAACTTTAGAGTTGTATTCATTCATGGACTTAAAGTCCTGGAAGCGAAGATGTTGCCAGTCGTGTCTTGCTTCAGGCAAGTATATGTCTTTCTGGTGATCGAAACGATCAACTAGAGCAAGCCAGCGCGTGCGTGGGTCCTCCTCAGCGAAATACTTAGTCTGGAATGCATCATGAATGTGTCTTTCAATGAAGATCATTGTAGTAGCTTTCTGAGCTTCGTCAACATGTTTGTCGGCGATAGGTGCCTCGATGGTTGCTCTAATGCTCTTTGCAGTTAAATGGAGCTTCATATCTTGAACCCACTTTAGATAGTTTCTTCTAGAGACTTCTAGAGCGGAGAAATCGAGCTTGTTCAAGTTTGACATGTCCCTAAAACAGAGGGAAAAACGTGCGTAGTCATATGGTAAGTCATAGACATATATCGTAGAACATACAAGCTCTATAGACATGTATTGGTTTAATTTATGCATGAAAACTACAGGTTTCATGTGGTATGTTTTGAATGAGAACTTCGGGTTTCAAAGGCACTAAATTTGAAACTGCAGGTTCAATTTAGTTTTATGAACAATTAGTTCATTATGAGAGGTTCCTGCAAGAAACACAGAATGCAATATATTAATTTGAATATAGTGGATTTGAGATTCTTCGGGAACTCAAGTGTGAGAGCTTCGTTACTATGAAAATATGTGACGGTTCAAAGTATAAAAATAAATTATTGAATCGTTAATGTCCAAAAGTGATCTTCAAGTCAATAATTTTGGATTCATTATCAGATTAATGGACTGCAGATCACTTTTAATTAATTCAATAAATCGGGCCATACGAGGTTGATTGCAAAAGCTATATAATATTAAAATAATATTATTGGATTGAAAATATAGCCCCAAATTAATTTGGGTTTGGTGCTGTGGGTAAGGGGCAAGGGTTGGGTGCCTTAAGTACAAGGCAAGGCCCAAAAAAAGGACCTCGGGTCATGGCTGCAGGCCACGGGGTGGAATAAATCCCTGAGGTGCAGCTGGGTTTTTGTTTGGGCTGAAGGAGGGTGCACAGGACAAGGCCCATCAGGAGCTGGCCTTATGGGTGATGCACGGGAGGACAAAAACCCAGCCCCATTGGCTGGCATGCGGGTTCGAGTGAAGGCCCAGCCTAAAAAAGGTTGGTGTCATAGCTGCGGGCCAATGCAGCAGGATAGGCATGGGACTTCAGGCCCTGCTGAGGTGAGTGCTAGGCCAAGGCCTGGTGGCTGCTTCCGCAGTGATGGTGCGGTGGTATGCCGCACCATGTCCAATCCCTTTTTTTTTTTTTTTTTTTTTTTTTTTTTTTTTTTTTTCAAAATCCCTTAGGGTTTAGGAAAAACCTTAAATATGCTTCTAATATATTTTGTATAGTTTGACTCACAAATTCCACATAACAATTTAATTGTGCGATGCATGAAACAAATATATATTGACAAATATATAAACATATACAATATATATATCGAAAGGAAAATATAAACATAGAGGGGTTCATGCATCATGGAGAATGTTTTCATGCTTCGTGGACGTTTCAAATATCTTCTTTTATTTTAAGCATACCTAATTAGCAGAAAACGTATAAGCCTTTGATTTTGGTGGATGATAGCCTCCTCCTACGATGCGTCAATTCCTCAGCTTCTGGTAAGAGCATGTTGATAACGTGTTGTAGGCCTATTTGATTGAACGATCTAGGGTTTAGAGAGAGAGAGAGGAGCCGGCCACAATAAGAGAGAAGATAGATTGATTTAATTGTGAGGTGTGTTTGATTCACCCCATTGTGCCTTTATTTATAGTAGTTGGATAGGTAAAAACATTTTCCTTTAGGATTACAACATTTAATAGGTAATCTAGTCTTAATAGGAATATAAGATATTTTCATATATCTCTTAGGATTTACACAATCACATTCCTATTCTAAATATGACTCCAACAAAAATAAAGGGTACAATGAATAGTACCCGGATTGACTTTTTAATGTAAAAATATGTTTTTTCGTTAAAATGAACAGTACCGAAATTTTTTTGTTAAAATCCCCAATAAAATACAAAGTTTGACTGCTAAAAAATAAATTGATGAAATTATAAATAGAAAATTACAAGCTGTGACTGCGACAAGTATCCGAGGAGGATTTGAGTGGGTAGCCACTCTAGTAACTGCTTGCTAAAATGGCAGAGCGATAGCTGAATAGCTAGCTCCCTCCCTAGAGACATCGAATGCTCACAACACTATCACCTGTCGACCACCTACCACATCTTACAACTCACAATTCTATACCACCACCAAAATAACTCGATCAGTTTTTGATACCAATTTATTGTGCACTGTGTTTGTTTGATCTCTTGAATTATTATTTCAATTGAAAATGATTATATGAATTATTTTTTTGGTAAGTTAATTCTTGAATTATTTGAAATCAGTTAATTAACTCTTTATTGACAAATTTGATGAAATTTCGTTTACTTTGTCGTCAAATATTAAGCATGATTTTACTCTTAAGAATGAATAACGTGTTGATCACAAATCAGCATATGATTGCAAAGTGGACAAAATTTGACATTAAAGGGTTAATTGACTAATTTTAAATAGATCAGGGGATAATTTACCAAAAAAATAGTTCATATGGTCAATTTCAACTAAGGTAATTGTTCATGAGGTCAAACGGTAGTTTACCCGAACACACACATACAACCCAATAAGTTGGTCAATGGTTAGATTGTCGAAATCCATTATAAATTGGGCCACAAAAGGTGTCCCTCAAATAAGATTATTGAGGTGTTCCTCAAATAAATTTATATAGAAGGATTTGTAAGCATGTAGTTCAATATCCTAGTGAATAGGGTGTTGAACTTTCACCTATGCTTCTCGGATTCAAAACAATGTTAAGCTCACTTACCACACCCAACACCAGATTCAAAACAATCTAAAGCTCACTTACCAAACCCAATATCAAAACTAGACTTGGCATTCGTGTCGTGTTTTTTGTATTCGTGTAGTTTTTGTGACATACTCAATATCTTAACGGGTCGTGTCGTGTAACATCTATTAAAGTAAACAGGTAATATGACCTGACCTGCAATCAAACCGTTAATACTATCAGGTAATATGACCCAACTTGTTACTTGTATTTAAATCAATATATAATGAAAATGAAAAACATAATTCGACCCACATAGAATAGAAATATAATACTAAATTAGTATATGCATATCACGTTGTCATATAAATATTACTTCAAAACTTTATAAAGAAAAAAAATTTGTCTTTCAAGTATAACATACCCCAAAATAAGAGCCTAATGAAAAAACATTAGTACATTACTATAAAATAGCAAATGTTCAAAGATATGCAAAATGAAGGGAGTTGTTTCAAGGTTGAGGAACCTTGCACGATTTTTACAATAAAACCCTTCAATTTTCATCAATCACCAAGGTAAATGGTATTGGAACTTTGACTTTATATATCGTTTTCAAGAGTTATATTGACGATGTTTTCATTAAGGCTTTCCACATTAACACTTTCTTCCACATAAACTAAGCATAAAAACCGAACATTGTAAACCGTTCAAATGTGTTCGGTATTTTTAATTCACTTGATATTTGTATTTTTAAATTACTTGATATTTTACGTGTTTTATAATTTTTTAATCTCACTCCTTGCCTACAGTATACTATAAAAATAAATAAATAAATAAAACTTAAAATTTTAAATTTATATAGGATAATAATACACTATACATATTAATATACAATATATATACTATACACTATGTGTGACATCCCACATCGCCCAGGGGAGTGATCCTTATATGTATATTTCCATCCTTACCTAACACGAGGCCTTTTGGGAGCTCACTGGCTTCGGGTTCCATCGGAACTTCGAAGTTAAGCGAGAAGGGGGCTAAAGCAATCCCATGATGGGTGACCCACTGGGAAGTTGCTCGTGAGTTCTCAAAAACAAAACCGTGAGGGAATGGTAAGCCCAAAATGGACAATATCGTGCTACGGTGGTGGAGCGGGCCCAGGAAGTGATCCGTCCCGGGCCGGGATGTGACAATTTGGTATCAGAGCCTAACCCTGGTCGTGGTGTGTCGACGAGGACGTTGGGCCCCTAAGTGGGGTGGATTGTGACATCCCACATCGCCCAGGACAGTGATCCTTATATGTATATTCCCATCCTTACCTAGCACGAGGCCTTTTGGGAGCTCACTGGCTTCGGGTTCCATCGGAACTTCGAAGTTAAGCAAGAAGGGGGCTAGAGCAATCCCATGATGGGTGACTGATAGGAGCATATTCATGCGACTTAAATGGCTTGTTCTCGTACATTTACATTATGTTTCTTTAGTTATTTTAGTTCTTTATGCTTCTTTTGTGTGTTTTCAGGTTCTAAGGGCTTAGGGAGCAAGAAAGTGCATTTTGAGGCTATTTGGAGCATTTTTGGGCATGGATTGGATAGCTTATCCATGGAGCCAAAAGGATGGACGAAATTGAAGGCCATTTAGGCAATTTAGGACATACAACAAAGGGCCTAGCCCATTCTCTCTTATTCTCTCCCTTATAGCCATGCAAAGAACCATACATTCCATCAAAAACAACCCTATTTTAAGCCCATTCTAAAACCTTGCCATGCATCACATGCATTCCCCTCATAACCTAGTTGTCATTCCACTTCATCAACACATGCATTCCTTTCATAAATCAGCCACATATTCACCCACATGCACTTTAATCATTCAAACATGCACTCCCATTAATTAAACCATTCAAACCAACACAAAAACACCAACATTCCCTCTTTGCCGTGCAAACACATGCATTTCCCTTGCCATTTTCAGCCATCACACTTCATCATTACACCACCATTCATTCTTTAATCCACATCCATTCATCATCATTCACCCTAACTTCAATTCACATGCAAACAACACCCATTTCTGCACCAAAGAAGTCTATGCCGTGACCTTCCTAGCCATTTCCAGCTTTTCCCTTTACATTTCACATGCATTCCATACTTCTCCTAGCTGTTTTCCATCATTATTTCAGCCACCATTCACTCTTTAATCCACATGCATTCACACACACTTCACACAAACAACATTCACATGCAAACACAAGCTTTAACCAACAAACAAAACAGCCAACACATGCACCAAAACACCCATGCCGTGCACTTCACATTGAAATTCCAGCATCTTCACATGCAATTCCAGCTTTCACATGTTGTCCTAGCTGTTTTTCCATCATTCCTCCACACAAACACCTTAAACAAACAGCCATATACACATCCACTCCTCCTATAAATACCCTTGCATTCCCATTACCTAAACACATCTCATTTTCATACACAAGATACCACAAACACATCCCCTTTGCCGCAAATCCCCTTCCATTTCTACACAACTTCTTCTCGGTTTCATTCCATCCACTCTCCCATTCGCAGAAACCATTCAACCTTAGCCGCTCCACCTTCCTTTACAACACACTTGGAGCACCACCCCGAAGGCAACTCTTAAGGGATTTCGACATCAGTTTTGCTTCAAGGGTTCTTTCTCCTTAATTCTATGTTCATTCATGTTGTATATTTTTATATCAAACATTATGTAAACATGAAGTGTAACTAATCTCTTTCTAGGGATTCGATGTAGCCTTGCAAGATTGCCATGTAGTTATTTCAGAATGCTCAGTTGATCCATCTATTTCTTGTTTCATTCTCTGATTTAATTGTGACTTTGTGTGTTGATTTTAATGTTTGATCACCATTTGATTTAACCACAGGTTGTTTAGTCAAGAGTAAAGCACACATCATGCATACTCTTGGTGGATATGTGAATGAATGAAGGGAATGCTTTGCAAACAACCTGCCGAGTGTTTCCTTTGGTTTTATGAAAGTTTCTTGTGCGTGTCATGTTCTCGATTAGGGACCAAAGTTGCACATCACACTTAGGTTCATGATTAGGAACATTTGATCAAATCCACACATCATATGGTTGATCATATCTAAGTGAAACAAACCCAAGAAATAGGTAGATGGATGAGTATAATCTGACTTAACAAGCATGGACTTGGCTTAGCAATGGTGAAACCGAATCCCTAGCTTCATCTCCATTTGTGCTATCTCATTTTATTAATTGTTGATTCATTTATTTGTGTCTACTTCATTTTCTTGTGCTTTCAAGTTACAACAACAAATCTGCCTAAATTGATTAGTTTTATTTCTCTTATAGAGTTCTTGCAAAACAAGTAGTTGTATAGGTCCAATTACTCCCTGTGGATTCGACACCCTTACTTGTGCCATTATACTAAACATATTCTAGCACGAAGAAGGAAAACATCAATCAAAATGGCGCCGTTGCCGGGGACTGATTTCAGTCCTTTATAATTGCTTGTTTTGATATTAAACCTTGTTCTTTTCATTTTAAGTAGATTTCTGATTTTTATTCAAACTTGTTTTATCTTGTTTCAGGTAGTATATGTCAAATAGACTTGCTGAATTAGGCCAAAGAATTGAACGGTTAAAGGGCAACACTTTGGAAAGCTTTGTGCCAACAAGTTCCTCCATTGTCCGTGAAGAAGAGGAAGGGAAATCGTCTAGTCCAACAAGTGAAGGATCTGAGCACTTTAATTGGGAAAGAGAAGAAGAGATGGCGGGCAACCAAGATGATCTTCGAGCTTTGGAGGATTTTGCTCAACCAATCATACCAAATTCACCTTCATGCATCTTGCTGCCCACAGAAGCTAGAAACTATGATCTTAAATCTTCACATTTCCATATGTTTCCTTCTTTTTATGGCTTACCTAATGAAGATCCTTTAGCTCATATTAAAGAATTTTACAATGTTGTGAGTGGTTTACCTTTACAGGGAGTAAGTGAAGCAAATCTGAGGATGACAGTGTTCCCTTACACCTTGAAAGATAGGGCCAAGGGTTGGTTAATGACTCTAGTACCTGGTTCACTCACCACATGGGATGCCGTGGCTAAGAAGTTTTTGGAAAAGTTCTTTTCCACTCAAAAGACAGCCACATTAAGGGGACAAATCTTCAACTTCAAACAAGATGATGGAGAACCTTTCAATGAGTGTTGGGAGCGCTTTAAAGGCCTTTTGTTGCAATGTCCACACCATGGGTTACCTCTTCACTTACAAATGCAAATTTTCTATGATGGACTAACCCAAACATGTCAATCAGCTGTTGATAATGCATCAGGTGGAGCTTTGAAGAAAAAGAATGCTCAAGAGTCATATAACATTTATGAGATGTTGGGATCTAATGCTCAACACAAAGATGTAAGGGGTAAGAGAGTTGGAGTATATGAAACAAGCTCTAATCATGATCTTTCTTTGCAGGTAGCTAACCTAGAAAAGAAGCTTGAATCCGTGCTCAACATGGTGCCAAAAGCAAGTGAAGTGTGTGCCATTTGCAACATACCAAGCCACCTTACTCATCAATGTCCATCTAGGGAAGCTTACCCCGAGTATGTCCAAGAGCAAGTGAACCTCATGAATTCTTACAATCAAAGGCCAAGGAATGATGTGTATTCCAATACATATAACCCAAGTTGGAGAGATCATCCCAATCTTTCGTGGAAGAACAACAATCAATTCCAAAACTTCCAACCAAAACCTACTCTTGAGGATACGGTTAAATTGTTAGCCCAAAATACCTTGCAATTCCAACAAACCACCAATAGCACTCTCCAACAACATTCGGCGGCTCTAACCAAAATGGAGACACAATTGGGGCAGATTGCAAATGCCTTGAGCCAAAGAGAGGTTGGAAAGTTTCCAAGCCAACCTGTGATACTCCAAAGGAACCAAGAGCAAGCCAAAGCAATCACTACACTTAAAAGTGGTAAGGTTATCAATAATAGAGTTGGCAATGAAGTTACTAATGAATCTGATCATGTGAATGCAGGGGTTACTCAAGGAGAAAATGAGAAACCAAATGAGGAACCAAGCCATGCTACTCCCTCGTTTGAAGCACCAAATCTTCACAAGGCCGAGAAACCTTACACTCCACCAATACCATTCCCTGGAAGACTTGCCAAGAGCAAGCAGGATAAGTCATTTAAGGAGATTTTTGATATTCTAAGTAAGGTGAATGTTAACTTACCTTTGCTTGATGTCATTAGGAACATGCCAGCTTATGGGAAGTTCTTCAAAGAGTTAAACAACTACAAAAGGAAGTATGGACCACATGAGAAAGTAGTGGTGTCCGAGAATGTAAGTACCGTGTTGCAAAGAAAACTTCCACCAAAGCTCAAGGATCCAGGAAGTTTTTCTATCAACATCACCATAGGGGACAAGAAGGTAGAGAAGGCGATGCTTGACTTAGGTGCTAGCATCAACTTAATGCCTTATTCCGTGTACCTTCAACTAAGTTTGGGGGAATTGAAAGCCACCACCATCTCATTACAACTTGCGGACAGATCCGTGAAATATCCAAGAGGTATAGTAGAGGATATTCTAGTTCAAATTGATAAACTAATCTTGCCTGCGGATTTTGTAGTGTTGGACATGGAAGAAGCTCCTATACATGACCGAGAGTTGCCTATTTTGCTTGGGAGACCGTTTATGGCCACGGCCAAGACCATCATTGATGTGCAAAATGGACTCCCCATTATGACAGTGCTAGGAGAGACCGTTCAATTCAAAGTGTTTGAGTCTCTTTCACATCCTTCTTCATCTCTTGATTGTTATGCCATTGATGTGCTTGATTCGCTTGTTTTCTCTAAGTTCTTGCAGGCACAATCTAATGAACCATTACAAACTGTTTTGAGTCAATCTCAAGATGAGTTTGATGAAGAAGATGCACTTATGGAAGAGGTAGCTGCCTTGGAAGCATTGGCACCGTATCCTTTGAATATTTTACCTCTTTTAGAGCCCTTAGAACCATCGAGGTCACATTTAACCCCTTCCACTGTTAAGGCACCAAAACTTGAACTTAAACCCCTTCCACCACATCTAAAGTATGCATATCTAGCTGAATTTGAAACTCTTCCAGTTATCATAACTTCTGACCTCACCCCAAATGAAGAAGATAAACTAATTAGGGTGTTAAAAGAGTTCAAATTAGTTATTGGTTGGTCTATTGCAGATATCAAGGGAATAAGCCCTACCATGTGCATCCATGTGCATGCATAGGATTCTTTTGGAAGAAGGAGCAAAGTCAACCCGTGAACCACAGAGGAGGCTCAATCCACACATGAAGGAAGTTGTGAGGAATGAAGTGTTGAAGTTGTTAGATGTGGGGATCATATATCCCATTTCTGATAGCAAATGGGTGAGTGCTATTCAGGTGGTACCTAAGAAGGTGGGAATCACGGTGATGAAGAATGAAAACAAAGAGCTTGTGCCCACAAAGCCCACGGCTAGTTGGCGTGTTTGCACCGATTACAGGAAGTTGAATTCTAGCACTAGAAAAGATTACTTTCCTATGCCTTTCATAGATCAAATGCTTGAGAGATTGGCAGGTTACTCACACTATTGTTTTCTTGATGGTTACTCAGGTTACAATCAAATTGCAATTGCTCCGGAGGATCAAGAGAAAACTACCTTTACTTGCCCGTTTGGCACATTTGCATATAGGAGAATGCCTTTTGGACTTTGCAATGCTCCAGCAACATTCCAAAGATGCATGTTGGCAATCTTTTCTGACATGGTAGAAAGATTCATTGAGGTATTTATGGATGACTTTTCAGTGTTTGGTTCCTCTTTTGATGAATGTCTTAACCATCTCTCTTTAGTACTTCAAAGATGTCAGGAAACAAATTTGGTTCTCAATTGGGAAAAGTGCCAATTTATGGTGAAACAAGGAATTGTGTTGGGGCATGTAATCTCTAGCCAAGGAATAGAGGTGGACAAAGCCAAAATTGACGTCATCACCAATATGGCAGCTCCCACAAGCGTGAAGGGAGTAAGAAGTTTTTTGGGACATGCGGGTTTTTATCGTCGTTTCATTAAGAACTTTTCAATGATCACTTGTCCATTATGCAATCTGTTAGCTAAAGATGTTGTATTTCATTTTGATAAAGCTTGTATGGATGCATTCAAAACTTTGAAACATGAATTAACCTCGGCCCCTATTATTATGGCACCAGATTGGTCTTTACCTTTTGAATTAATGTGTGATGCCTCTGACTATGCTATTGGTGCAGTTTTAGGGCAAAAGGTGAACAAGCTCCCACACGTGATCTACTATGCAAGCCGGACTCTAAATGATGCTCAACTTAACTATTTCACAACTGAAAAACAGTTGCTTGCTATTGTTTTTGCCTTAGAGAAGTTTCGGTCATATCTTGTTGGATCTAAAGTTATTGTCTTTTCTGATCATGCAGCCCTTAGGTACTTGATGACAAAAAAGGATGCTAAGCCACGCTTAATTAGATGGATACTCTTACTACAAGAGTTTGACTTGGAAATTCGAGATAAGAAGGGAAGTGATAATGTTGTGGCTGACCATTTGTCACGGCTCAATGAAAACCATGGAGTTGGACAACCTTTGCCTCTAAATGAATCATTTCCAGATGAACAACTCCTTGTTATTCAAGAAAAAGAACCATGGTATGCTGATTTTGTTAATTATCTTGTTTGTGGTATAATTAGAAATGACCTTTCTTTTCAGGAAAGAAAGAAGTTCCTTGCCATGGTAAAGCACTACGTTTGGGACGAACTATATTTGTTTAAATATTGCCCTGACCAAATCATTAGGAGGTGTGTCCCAGAGAGTGAGCAACAAAGCATTCTAATGTTCAGCCATACATTGGCATGTGGAGGACATTTTGGTGCCAAAAAGACATCTTTAAAGGTTTTACAATCTGGTTTCTTTTGGCCTACTTTATTCAAAGATGCTTTTGATTTTTGTTCTAAGTGTGATAGGTGCCAGAAAATGGGGAACATTAGCCGAAGAAATGAGATGCCATTGAACAACATTTTGGTGGTGGAGCTCTTTGATGTTTGGGGAATCGATTTCATGGGACCATTTCCATCCTCTTTTGGTTACTTATACATATTAGTGGCAGTAGATTATGTATCCAAATGGGTTGAAGCCATTGCTACAATAACTAATGATCATAAGGTTGTTTTGAATTTTCTTAAAGATGTGATTTTTTGTAGGTTTGGAACCCCAAGAGCTATTATTAGTGATGGTGGCAGCCATTTCTGCAACAAACCCTTTGAATCCTTGATGAAGAAGTACAACATCAACCACAAAGTGGCAACCCCGTACCATCCTCAAACCTCAGGACAAGTGGAGATTAGCAATAGGGAGATCAAGAACATTTTACTGAAGACCGTAAGCCCTACAAGGAAGGATTGGTCACTGAGGTTGAATGATGCACTATGGGCATATAGAACAGCATATAAGACCCCCATTGGCATGAGTCCTTATCGCCTTGTGTTTGGGAAAGCTTGTCATTTGCCAATGGAGCTTGAACACCGTGCATATTGGGCCATCAAGAAGTTCAACTTTGATTACAAGGATGCTGGAATAGCAAGGAAGCTCCAACTTAATGAGTTGGAAGAACTCAGAAATGAAGCATATGAGAATGCCAAAATCTACAAGGAACGGACTAAGCTCTATCATGACAAGGCCATCCTACGAAAGGAGTTTCACCAAGGTATGAAAGTACTGTTGTATGACTCACGTTTGAGACTTTTTCCAGGTAAATTGAAGTCTAGGTGGGTGGGACCATTTAAGGTGCTGCAAACATTTCCCCACAGAGCTGTGGAGATAGAGAACATGAAGAATGACACCTCTTTTAAAGTCAATGGGCAGCGATTGAAACCATATTTGGAGAAAGTGGAGGAAGAGCAAGTTTATCAAGTTGTAGATTTTCTTGAGTTTACAACACCGTGAACAAGCTACCATGTCTTGCCTAGACATTAAATAAAGCGCTTACTAGGAGGCAACCTAGTGTGGTTTGTGTTCTTTCCTCATTTTGTGTTTATGTTGTCACCATTCCATATTCTTTGCCTACTTGCATTACATACAATTTTAAGCATCGAGGACAATGCGTTGGTTAGGTTTGGGTGTGGGATGGAAGGTTTGTGTTTTTTTTGTGTTAGTTTTGGTTTTAAGTGTGCTTTTTTTGCTTACTAATACGAATGTATATGAGGGCTATGTTTGTAGACAAACTATTGGGTTGCTATGAAAAAGGGTTTTATGACACGGGACATGTCATAACTTTCGAAGGGGTGTTTATTTGTAAGTTCATGTCGGAGCACAAAGGTAAGCCGCCTCCCCGAATTTCAATTTTCTTTTATACTAATATGTTGTTAATGATTCAGGCATCCACTCCAGAATTTAAACCATTACCGGATCATTTCAAGTATCACCCTCCATTCAAAGATCAATTCCATGCCGTTTGATTTGATTAAAAAAAAAAAAGAAAAAAAAAAAGATACTAAACATGGAGAAAGATGGAGCTTCACAAAGGTTGTTTACGTGAAGCCCCACTACGAGGCGTTGGAGCGGAAGGCATAGAAGCGGGAGGCATCGGAGCAGAAGCCATCGGAGCGGAAGGCATCGGAGCTAGAGCATTCCAGGCCTCAATACTTGGCCAAGCGCTGGATGACCCAGGAAAAAGGTGCCTCTGGAGATAAGCCGCAAGCCTTTGACGGTCACTGTGAATTCGACCCTCAGATTCTTGCAGCTCATCAAGCTTCCTCTTCATGCCCGACGAATAGTTATTTGCAAGCACATGCAAACTTCTATTCTCGTACTTAAGCTGCTGGATCTCTTGCTTAAGACTTTCCACCTCTGCCATCAATGATTCCACCTGACGGGAGCGGGCAAGCAGGCGTTGGCCCATGTTGGACACAGAACTCGCACACTGAACACTAAGTGCGAGGGACTCTTGAACGGCCAACTCATCGGACCGTCCTGACAGCAGCCTACTATCTTTTGGAGTGAGGAGGTTCCTAGCTACTATTGTAGCTGTTGTGGCGTCCTGCATCACGGAGTCTTCACCTGTAAGAAGACCGTTAGAAGATAAGAAAGAAGGGCGCCATACGTTACCTTGACGCGGCGCGCCCGTATCACTGCTAAGGCTCAATTCCAAGCTAAGGTTCGATGGGTTTGCCATTTTTCAAAAGTGTTCAAAGAGAAGGGATGGAGTTAAATTTCAAAGGGGCCGGAGTCGATTTTCAAGAATGGGAAATCTTCAGAGTGTGTTTGTTGGCGGTGATCGATACCTCTATAAAAAGCCAAGACGACGCGTCCACCGATTCAGAAAGCCGGAATTTCCGGCGTAATTTTGGCGACGCTTTCTCGGCTTTTCAGAAGACGTGTTCAACTTTGTCAAAAGATTTCTTCTTTTCAGAAAACACGTGGAGGCCATCATCGCAACTACACATCTTTAGCCGACAGGCGCAAAGTTCGGCGACGCTTTCTCTGCTTTTCAGAAAACGCGTGCAGCTTTGTCAAAAGGAGCCGCATCCGCACTACTACGTGTCGTTCAGAAAGCAAAGGGGCGCCTGCTCAGAAATCGAAGAGGCGCCTGCTATTTCAAAAAGCCGGATTTGCGGGATCAAAACGTTTGTCGACAATGGTAAAAGAACAGTACCACCACTTGATATTATCTCTATATATGTCGACCTTCGTCTTTTATGGCAAGGAAAACCTGAAGAAAATGCCCAACTCTCCCTCACCTCTAAGGGCGCACTCCAAGCAAAGCCTTTCGAAATACTCAATTCTTTCTTCTTCCCCAAAGATGATACCAGATGCCTGGAGTACAGATGACCCAGGAGGAAACGGCGGATTGAAGTATGCTGATTCATTCACCGCTTCTTCAAAAGCAAAGGTATCTCATATCATCAAGGTCAAAAGCAAAAGTATCTCATATCATGCTCTTTCCCTGTCTTTTTCTTTGTCCTTGTTCTTACTCGCATGGCAAAGTGAAAGAAGCAATCAGCCGGCACTTGGAGTCAGTCTTCTGTTCTGGAGCCAACCGCCTGGAATCTATTCCTGATTGCTTACCTGGCATTGCTCTCAAGTAGTCATCTTCAACGGTTGATACACTTCCAGAGAAGGGACCACTTCTGCGAAGATTGAACAAAGAAACAGATAAAAGGAGGAAGCTCAGACCTTCGGGGAAGACCAAAAGAATCCTGCTGCCCAGTTCAAGAGTAGCACAAAGGAAAATCAACGATGGGCGGAAACCAGTTCAAGAGTAAGCCTGTGGAATCACAAAGATCAAAGCCTCAATGCAATCACCAAGGAGAAGAGGGAATTTACACTCCATAACCAGATTTGCGTCCCTAAACTCTTCTCTTTGTTAATTACATTTTGCCATGTTTAGTATGTTTAAGTGCTTTTTGTGTGTTTACTTATGTTTTGTGTGAATCTATGCTTAAAACATTGAGGACAATGTTTGATTTAAGTGTGGGGGGGTAACTAATGTTGTTAATGCAAATTCGTGGGATTTTATCACCCATAACTTCAAATGTTGTTCCTTGCTGTTTTAAGGTGTTTTTAAATTGTTTTAGAGTGTTTTAGTGTGTTTTGTTTTATAACTCCGAAAATCACATAAAAATTTGAAAAAAATGTTTTGAAAAGCCTAAAAAGAGTGTTTTGAGTCGTTTTTGTGTGTTTGTGTCTTAGGGTACCTTCCAACACAATGATAAGGATTTGGTTTGTAATTGCATGACGGTTAAAAAGAGTTATAAACATGGATGAAAGTTTGATTTACTCTTGGTATATGCTTGGTTATGGTTATAATGTATGACTTCACATGGAATCATAAAGAAAAATTCGTTTTTGTAACATGCTTGAAGGAAGGAACTCAAACAAACGCTACAACCTTGTGAGACTTGAGCCTAAACATTCTTTGGAGAGTTATTTTCTGTGATTCTTTGTTTTCTAAAGTTGTTGCATGATCTCATTATTCCTTGCTTGGTTGCTACTTAGAATGCAATTGTATCATGCTAGAACTAAATGCTAGAACTTATATCCATTTCATTCAAAGCATTGATTTGCATAACATATATCAAGATAAAGTTGTGTAGTTGCCACCATAGCCAAATAGCCTTACTTCCCATATTTCGTATTTGTTGTAAGTTTTAACCCCTTTGAGCCTTGTTTAGCCTATGTTCTTTGTTAACCCATGTTATCCTTACCTAGCCTAGAATAGGATCACCCATGCCTTTGTTCTTAAAGCATAGTAAGCATGACGGAAAATGAATTCCTTTTGATTATTATGTTGCAGAAAATAAGTGTGGGGGAAGGATTATTGATGAGAGTTGTTGTGCCATAGGCACGGCTAAAAAAAAAAAAAAAAAGAAGAAAAAAAAAATTTGAAAAATATGAAAAAGAAAAGAAAAATAAGAGTTGTTTGAATCTCCCCTATTAGTCTAAAAGTTGTTTTCCGCGCTCTAAGGGAATTCTAAGTGCCTAATTCAATACTTTGCTCACTATTGCTTTAAGAATGTTTGTTTATCCTTCACCTTTCATTGTTAGCCAATACCCTAGCCCGTTACACCCCTTTGACTTCTATCTTGATCGTTATGTGTTCAATAATGTGGAGTTTGGATTTGATATGAGCTTATGGAATCACTGGTTCTCATTCTAAGTAGTAGCATTCCATTCATGAGATCATATTCATGTCATTATCATAAATCCAGAAAATGCTTTCTTTGTTATAACATATGTGAGATACTAGTCTTTCATGTTTACATCAATCTCTCACATATAACTAGTGTAGGGTGTGTAGTCAGAAAATCTGTGTGAAAATAGAGTGCATTCTAGTAAGGAGTTGAGTAAATTCTCTAAAGCATGTTACTACATTCAAATCATGGTTTTAAATGCTTAATTGTGAACTAGTATGTGGTGACTATGATTAAGAATGTACTTAAGTGTAAAGATGGCCAAAATCTGTGGGAATAATGATTTTTAACTTGTCATGTGCATTGGAAATCCGTGAGACGATTGTTGGAAGGTGTAGGTGGTGTTTTGTTCGTTTTGTCTAGTTTCGTGTTCTTTTGTTGTTTTGTTTTGTTTTTCTGTTTTGCTCGAGGACTAGCAAAAGCTAAGTGTGGGGGTATTTGATAGGAGCATATTCATGCGACTTAAATGGCTTGTTCTCGTACATTTACGTTATGTTTCTTTAGTTATTTTAGTTCTTTATGCTTCTTTTGTGTGTTTTCAGGTTCTAAGGGCTTAGGGAGCAAGAAAGTGCATTTTGAGGCTATTTGGAGCATTTTTGGGCATGGATTGGATAGCTTATCCATGGAGCCAAAAGGATGGACGAAATTGAAGGCCATTTAGGCAATTTAGGACATACAACAAAGGGCCTAGCCCATTCTCTCTTATTCTCTCCCTTATAGCCATGCAAAGAACCATACATTCCATCAAAAACAACCCTATTTTAAGCCCATTCTAAAACCTTGCCATGCATCACATGCATTCCCCTCATAACCTAGTTGTCATTCCACTTCATCAACACATGCATTCCTTTCATAAATCAGCCACATATTCACCCACATGCACTTTAATCATTCAAACATGCACTCCCATTAATTAAACCATTCAAACCAACACAAAAACACCAACATTCCCTCTTTGCCGTGCAAACACATGCATTTCCCTTGCCATTTTCAGCCATCACACTTCATCATTACACCACCATTCATTCTTTAATCCACATCCATTCATCATCATTCACCCTAACTTCAATTCACATGCAAACAACACCCATTTCTGCACCAAAGAAGTCTATGCCGTGACCTTCCTAGCCATTTCCAGCTTTTCCCTTTACATTTCACATGCATTCCATACTTCTCCTAGCTGTTTTCCATCATTATTTCAGCCACCATTCACTCTTTAATCCACATGCATTCACACACACTTCACACAAACAACATTCACATGCAAACACAAGCTTTAACCAACAAACAAAACAGCCAACACATGCACCAAAACACCCATGCCGTGCACTTCACATTGAAATTCCAGCATCTTCACATGCAATTCCAGCTTTCACATGTTGTCCTAGCTGTTTTTCCATCATTCCTCCACACAAACACCTTAAACAAACAGCCATATACACATCCACTCCTCCTATAAATACCCTTGCATTCCCATTACCTAAACACATCTCATTTTCATACATAAGATACCACAAACACATCCCCTTTGCCGCAAATCCCCTTCCATTTCTACACAACTTCTTCTCGGTATCATTCCATCCACTCTCCCATTCGCAGAAACCATTCAACCTTAGCCGCTCCACCTTCCTTTACAACACACTTGGAGCACCACCCCGAAGGCAACTCTTAAGGGATTTCGACATCAGTTTTGCTTCAAGGGTTCTTTCTCCTTAATTCTATGTTCATTCATGTTGTATATTTTTATATCAAACATTATGTAAACATGAAGTGTAACTAATCTCTTTCTAGGGATTCGATGTAGCCTTGCAAGATTGCCATGTAGTTATTTCAGAATGCTCAGTTGATCCATCTATTTCTTGTTTCATTCTCTGATTTAATTGTGACTTTGTGTGTTGATTTTAATGTTTGATCACCATTTGATTTAACCACAGGTTGTTTAGTCAAGAGTAAAGCACACATCATGCATACTCTTGGTGGATATGTGAATGAATGAAGGGAATGCTTTGCAAACAACCTGCCGAGTGTTTCCTTTGGTTTTATGAAAGTTTCTTGTGCGTGTCATGTTCTCGATTAGGGACCAAAGTTGCACATCACACTTAGGTTCATGATTAGGAACATTTGATCAAATCCACACATCATATGGTTGATCATATCTAAGTGAAACAAACCCAAGAAATAGGTAGATGGATGAGTATAATCTGACTTAACAAGCATGGACTTGGCTTAGCAATGGTGAAACCGAATCCCTAGCTTCATCTCCATTTGTGCTATCTCATTTTATTAATTGTTGATTCATTTATTTGTGTCTACTTCATTTTCTTGTGCTTTCAAGTTACAACAACAAATCTGCCTAAATTGATTAGTTTTATTTCTCTTATAGAGTTCTTGCAAAACAAGTAGTTGTATAGGTCCAATTACTCCCTGTGGATTCGACACCCTTACTTGTGCCATTATACTAAACATATTCTAGCACGAAGAAGGAAAACATCAATCAGTGACCCACTGGGAAGTTGCTCGTGAGTTCCCAAAAACAAAACCGTGAGGGAATGGTAAGCGCAAAGCGGACAATATCATGCTACGGTGGTGGAGCGGGCCTGGGGGGACCACTTCCCGGGCCCGCTCCACCACCGTAGCACGATATTGTCCGCTTTGGGCTTACCATTCCCTCACGGTTTTCCCGGCCCGTGGGGACCACTTCCCGGTCTGCTCCACCGCCGTAGCACGATATTGTCTGCTTTGGGCTTACCATTCCCTCACGGTTTTGTTTTTGGGAACTCACGAGCAACTTCCCAGTGGGTCACCCATCATGAGATTGTTCTCGCGCGCTACTCACTTAACTTAAGAGTTCCCATGGAACCCGAAGCCAATGAACTCCCAAAAGGCCTCGTGCTAGGTAGGGATGGGAATATACATATAAGGATCACTCCCCTGGGCGATGTGGGATGTCACACTATGTGTGATAACCAGTTCCTAAATTTACGTTTCTATTTATTTTAATTGAGAGAATTGGCGAAAATGCCCTAAAAGTAAGGGTATTGACTTTCGTTGACCAGATTATAGTGGGACTTACGAAATGTTCTTTTTAGCATATTCTTGAAGTATTTGACGTTATGAACGCGTAGGCGCAAGTGGAATCAAATTTGGAATTACGATGAAGATTTTATGGAACTACGAAGATGAAGGGTATTTTGGTAATTTCATAACGTGCGAATATTTTTCTGTTCCATACCCTCACCTTCCTGAGATTTCGGTCTCTCTCTCTCCCATTATTTTTCTTATTTTCAAACACTTTTCCTCTCTCTCTCTTCTAACTCTCTCATCCCTCACCTTCCAACTTTCAAACTCTCAACCCACTTTGTACAAACCATGCCGAGGACCACCCAACATGATCATCATCTTTGTTGGCTCTTCCTCAGACCACCTGAACCATCAATCTTGCGGAAGACCACCTCCTTCGTACCCAATTACTTAGGACACCCAAATGGAACTACACAGTACTTCATCACTGTTCATTCATCTCTCTTAGGCCTGGCAATTTCTGACACGACCCGATAACCCGACACGACACGACACGAAATTAATAGGTGTTTGGGTCGACACGATAACGAATCGGGTCGTTATCGGGTAACCCGATAAGCACCTGTTAAGATAATGGGTTGGTTCGGGTATACACGTGGGTAACACAATACACGATAAGCAGAATATTATTTTTATAATTTTATAACCCTAAAAAAATACTGTAATAATTATATACATTAATTTTACAATTTTATACTGACACACCCCGATCGAGACCAGGGCGTGCTGGCCGTCATGTGAAAGTGACGTAGCCATGTGCACAGTGTGGAAGCTAATAAAATAATAATGTAAATAGTACAAGTAATAGAAACTAGCATACAAAATGTAATCGAAACAAGTGCTAGCGTAAGTGAGACACAAGTTCAGAGCATAAGCCTAAAGCAGTCCAAATGAAAATGATGCGACAATAGTACACCCGGAGGTGGCCCTACACTGGTGAATGTCTGTCAGAAATGCCGGGAAGCCCTCTGGGAAACCACCGAACCTGCTACTTAACTAGAACCTGGAGGGGCGCAAAACAAAAGCGTGAGTGGGCAAAAACAAAGCTTTTCGAAAACCATTTAATAAAAACGTTCTAACCCCTCGCCGTAAAACCTGTATACTTCCCAGAAAATAGATATACGTATATATGTATATGCCAATCATGCTCAAGAATATGCCATGCCAAAACCTCATAATGAAATGCAAGTGCTCAGGTGTAAATCATGTCAATAACATATAATCTGGCAGCCGGAGTCACCTAACGTGACCTGTACGGCTGCATCTAGAGCTCAAATCTCATCTCACTAGCTGGACCTGCACACGAGTAGGAACCACCTAAAGTGGTCTGTACGATAGGCCTAGGTGTAATACATATATACGCTCTAGTGCTACGATCACGTGAAGGCTGGGCGAATAATCGCGGGTCACCTACGAGTCGGAACCACCTAAAGTGGTCTGTACGACAGGACTGTGCACCTAACTTGGATCCAAGCTGAGCGTGTGGTGCGGGAGGTGAACATCACGTGAAGGACTGTGCCCAAGTCTAGGCGGGAGCACTAACACCGGGGGTGCAGGTTATAAGCTCTCTAAGCATCTCGAATCACTACTGAAGGTAAACATGCATAACACTTACCTGGCACTTACCTGTGCGTCCACAGCACCAATACGTACACATATAAATGCAACTAACCATGCATAACCAACGGCAATATAAAATGCATGGCATATAAACTAATAAATATTTCAATCAATTTCTGGGAAAATATATGTATATAGGTATATATGGAAAACCAAAAGCCCACTCACTGATATGTGGAAGGGTCGTAGTCCCCCTGCCTCGAGTGACCACGCTCGTCCTCGGGATAGGTATCACCTATATGCGAAACAACTACAAAAACGTCAATTTTAAAGTACATAACCAACCTTTAGAAATAACTTCTCATACAATGCTCAAATGAGGTATATGAATATACCAACGTGACCCACTCAACCTCAGGAACATCCCCATATTTTTAAAATAATTTTTCACCGTCGCACGCGCCCCCACGCGCCGGCCAAGGCACGGCCACACGCGCCGGTCACGCGCAGGCACGTGCCTGGCACGCTGACGGCGTCAGTTGACGCCGTTAGGAATATTCCGTCAGTTTTAACAGATTCCGTTAACGGCGTCAGGAATATTCCGTCAGACTTGACGGAATATTCCGTCGTCTTCTCCGGCGAGCCTCCGGCGCCGGAAAATCGGGAAAACTTCAAACTTCGATATCTTCTTCGTTTTTCATCCAAATTTCACAAAATTGGTACCAAAATGAAGCTTAGAACTAGAGGAACACAATCATACTACTTTCAAGGACCAAAAACCACAAAATCTCACCTGCAAAAACACCCCAATTCCGGCCAACCTCGAAACTCGTGATCCCGACGTCCAAAACCTTCAAACGAACCACCCCAAGCCTCCTAGGGACCTCACCAAGCTTCCTACAAGCTTGAAATTCCCTAAAACGTGAGAAATCACGTGTGCATGAACAGTACTCGAAATCGGACATCGTGGATTAGACGTGAAAACGAAGGTGTTCTTACCTGAAAATGGTACGGTTGGATTCCTACAAGCCTCACGAGTCTGAATGTGGTCTTGGTTCCCTCGATCTGTGAAGGTTTGATGTGTTTTGGGTGTGGTCCGTACGTTTCAAAGGGAATGAGAAGGGAAAGGGAACACGGGACAGTGCAGGGAAACAGGAGGAAAGGTTAGGGGTGTGTGGGAAGGTGTGTGTGGCTCCAAACATGCCAACCAAACTCACAACAACCATTAAACGTAAAGAAATCGAACTAGGGGCAATTTCGTCATTTCACGCGTACGTTTTTAAAATTTCCCGGGACGGGCTGTCACATATACCCCTAAAAATTATAATATATATATATATATATATATTAAATTAACTATAAAATTTATAATAATTATAATAATTATATATACTATAATAATTATACCCCCAAAATATTAAGTCTATCTATAATAATTATATATATATATATTAAATTTTATAAAAACTATAATAATTATTAATTAATAATTTAATATGCATGATGCATTGCATGATTTTGCATCCATTGAAATTTGATGTGATTTGTTTCCATTCAAATTTCAATAATCAATTTCTTGCCGTTGCCAACTTGCCGCCCTTTTTGAAAAAAAAAATGGAGGGAAAATGAAAATGTTAAGAAAAGTTGAAAATGAAACAAAAAAGTGAGGGAATTAGGGAAAGATGTTGGAGGGAAAAGTGAAAATGATAAGAAAAAGTTGAAAAGGAAACAAAAAAGAGAGGGAAAAATGAAAATTAATAGAAGTGGTGAGAATAATTTTTTTTTTTTTTTAAGTTATTAACTTTTTATCACACACATGACTGTCATGACATATCTCACTATTTTTATAATGACACACGTGACACGTGATGTATGTACTATTCCATGTACCAGTCAGTCAATTATAATTTATACGTACAAAATAAATAGATTTAAATCTACTTAATAAATATATATATACACACACACACACGGAACTTGATTGATGGCATACGAATTCTCCAAAACTAATTTCAACGATCCCAACCGTCAAACTTGTTTGTATATGCTTTGAGATCACATCAACAAAAAATCATAAAAAAATAAACATTCAGAGATCAAGTAACGGGACAAAGCTTTTCAACGGTTATAAACGAAAAATCACGATTTAACGGTTATTTTAACTCCGATTTTGATGATTTTTTATAACTACACTCCTTGACCCTATATGAATACAATGAATGAATTTGATCTTCAATTTAAAGTATTTACACAAGTGGATACCACAAAATCTTATGTTATACTTAATGAAAGTATAAATAAACTCTAAGTGTTAGTCAATCTATCGTTTTACGAATTCTCCAAAACTAATTTCAACGATCCAAACCGTCAAAATTGTTTGTATATGCTTGGAGATCACATTAGCAAAAAATCACAAAAAAAAAAATTCAAAGATCAAGTAACGGGACAAAGCTTTTCAACGGTTATAAACGAAAAATCACGATTTAACGATTATTTTAACTCCGATTTTGATGATTTTTTATAACTACACTCCTTGACCCTATATGAATACAATGAATGAATTCGATCTTCAATTTAAAATATTTACACAAGTAGATACCATAAAATCTTATGTTATACTTAATAAAAGTATAAATAAACTCTAAGTGTTAGTCAATCTATCGTTTTACGAATTCTCCAAAACTAATTTCAACGATCCAAACCGTCAAAATTGTTTGTATATGCTTGGAGATCACATCAGCAAAAAATCACAAAAAAAAAAAACATTCAGAGATCAAGTAACGGGACAAAGCTTTTCAACGGTTATAAACGAAACATCACGATTTAACGGTTATTTTAACTCCGATTTTGATGATTTTTTATAACTACACTCCTTGACCCTATATGAATACAATGAATGAATTCGATCTTCAATTTAAAATATTTACACAAGTGGATACCACAAAATCTTATGTTATACTTAATGAAAGTATAAATAAACTCTAAGTGTTAGTCAATCTATCGTTTTACGAATTCTCCAAAACTAATTTCAACGATCCAAACTGTCAAAATTGTTTGTATATGCTTGGAGATCACATCAGCAAAAAATCATAAAAAAAAACATTCAGAGATCAAGTAACGGGACAAAGCTTTTCGACGGTTATAAACGAAAAATCAAGATTTAACGGTTATTTTAACTCTGATTTTGATGAATTTTTACAGCTACACTCCTTGAACCCTATATGAATACAAAGAATGAATTTGATCTTCAATTTAATATATTTACACTAGTGGATGTGGATATCACAAAATCTTATGTTATAATTTATATACTTAATAAAAGTATGAATCAACTATAATATTAATAATTATATACATTAATTTAATAATTTTATATCCCTAAAAAGTAAAAACTATAATAATTATATATATTAAATTAAATTTAAAAATTGATGACCATTGGATCGGCTGAGATTAAATCTCAGCCGTCCATTTCACATAATTATATATATATTTTATTAAATTTAAAAAATTGATAACCATTGGATCGGCTGAGATTTAATCTCAGCCGTCCATTGTGTAGGCTATTACTCAAAAACAGAAGTTCTCTCTCATTAACTCAGCTCAATCAACAACACTCTCTATCTGTCTCTCTCTCGAATCCTCGAT
Organism: Pyrus communis; assembly: GCF_041283825.1. Taxonomy (NCBI): domain Eukaryota; kingdom Viridiplantae; phylum Streptophyta; class Magnoliopsida; order Rosales; family Rosaceae; genus Pyrus; species Pyrus communis. The sequence goes on from NC_142565.1 coordinate 18,514,505, forward strand.
CGACTTCGTCTTCGACTCAGAGACCTCACGCCGTCACGCGGACGCGGCTCCTCATGGGCCCTCTCACCTCACCTCATTCTCAGATCAGTGACCTCACTCTCCTCGTCGTCCTCGAGTCTCGACCTCACCCAGGTCCCAGACTGTCACCCTCCTCACTCAGTCACTCTGTCGGTCTGTCCCTCACTCCTCACCGGTTCACCCACTCTGTCACCCTCCTCACTCCTCAGTCTGCCCTCCTCCTCACTGCACAAGGTAAGAAATTCCTGCAATAAACTCAAGGGTTTCTGAATTAGGGCTTGTTGAATTAGGAATTTCTTAAATTAGGGTTTCTAAATTGGGGCTTTTGGAATTAGGAATTTCTGAAATTGAAGTTTCTGAATTAGGGATTTTGAATAGGGACTCTGAATTTGGGCTTTTGGAATTCGAAATTTCTTAAATTAGGGTTTCTAAATTGGGGCTTTTGGAATTAGGAATTTCTGAAATTGAAGTTTATGAATTAGGGATTTTGAATAGGGACTTTGAATTTGGGCTTTTGGAATTCGAAATTTCTGAAATTCATGTTTCTGAATTAGGGATTATGAATATGGACTCTGAATTAGGGCTTTTGGAATTCGAAATTTCTGAAATTCATGTTTCTGAATTAGGGATTTTGAAATTCATGTTTCTGAATTAGGACTTACCCTTTTCGGAGTGGGAAATGAGGGAAGTGCTTACATATGCAGAGGAGCATAATCATGCCAAAGCTGTCCGTTGTATTGTATTGTACATGTTTAAGCTGTCCGTTGTATTGTATTGTACATGTTTAAGACTGCTCGAGTTGTATTGTATTGTATTGTACATGTTTAAGACTGCAGAGGAGCATAATTATGTTTCTGAATTAATTCTTTTTTTTAGACGAGATTCCAATTAATTCTAGTATCATATGATTCCTATCATTGCATTGCATTGCTTGTAATAAAGTAAGACAACTCACCTAGTTGTTGTACATAATATATTAGATTTCTATTTTTTTTTTTGGAGGAAAAATATATTAATTCAAAGAAAAACTTCGGTAACATAGAACACTCCATAGTCCATACTTCTAAATCATATTAAATTTCTATTTTACATATGCATGCATGTATTTTTTTTTAAGTTTTACTCGGCGATTATGAATTTATGAGGAAACACTCAAGTCAAGTGGTTGTAATTCTTCTCCTTTTTTTACTAACGATGTTGTGCACACAATGTGTGTTAATATTATTCGAGATAGTGGACTTCTAGAACGTGGATTTTTTTTTTTTTTAAAGTTTTAAGCAATTCATTTTTTTTTATATAAATTAAAAAGATATTAGTCTTTTTGTTGTTTGACATAATTACACATGATTCAATAACTTACAATTTTTTTGTTATGTTATGTGTAGGGATTTTGTTTGACAAATAAGGTTTGCTTACTGTGCAGGACAGGACTCAATTTCCTTAAGTATTCAAAATCTAATGCTTCTTGTAGTTGTACTAGTATTTTCTGAGTACTAGTATTATTTCGCCCTCTGTTTGCTTACTGTTTGAGTGTAGACTGTGCAGTTATAACTTATATATGTGAAATTGAAATAGTTATAACTTATATATGTGAAATTGAAATAGTTATATACTTATATATGTGAAATTGAAATGGATATGTGAATTTGAAATGGATATGATATGAAATTGGTATGAGCAAGATTTTAAAATTTTGTTTTTCTTTCTTTAAGCAATGGATGCTGTAGAGCAAGATTTTACGAATCTTAGTGATGGAGGGTCAGTGGAAGTGACAATGGGAATGCAACCTGATCATGGAAGTGAAAATACAGAAGATACAAATACAAGTCCGGCAAAGAAAAAGGCTAGAGTGATCAAATTAGGTAAGCGAACACTCAGGTCTCCTGTTTGGAAAACTTTCAACAAATTGACTACTGTTTTTGAAGATGGTAAAAGTCGAGCTCAATGCAAAGATTGTAAGAAACTGGTAATAGATGATAGTCATCATGGGACGGGTAATATGAATAGACATTTGAAAACATGCCCTGGATAGACTAGTGGAGTATTGTCGGTGTCTGAGTTTTGTTCCCAAAACTTTGATCCTGTGGTATTCCGTGGGTTATTGGTAGAGGCCATAATCAAGCATAATCTTCCCTTTAGTTTTTCTGAGTACGAGGGAATTAGGGCTTTGTTTGCATATATATCTCCTGATATTAAGTTACCATGTAGAAATACAATTAAAGCTTGTGCGTTGAGGATGTTCAAAAATGAAAAACAAAGGCTTCATAATTTGTTAGCCTCAGTTGAAGGTAGAATTTGTTTGACATCAGACTTATGGACCTCGCAATGCACTGATGGGTATCTTGCTCTTACTGCTCACTTTGTAGACAAAGATTGGAAATTGCATAAGAGAATTTTAAATTTTTGTCACATGCCTCCTCCTTATACTGGTGTTGCATTATCTGAGAAAATTAATGCATTGGTGACTGAGTGGGGGATTGAGAAGAAGTTATTTTCTATTACTTTGGATAATGCTTCTTCAAATATTTCTTTTGTTAGCATTTTGAAGAATCAATTGAATCTTAGAAGTCTTCTCGTGATGAATGGTGACTTCTTTCATGTGCGTTGTTGTGCTCATGTCTTGAATTTGATAGTTCAAGATGGACTTAAAGAAATTGATTCTTCGGGGATAAAAATTCGTGAATGCATCAAGTATATAAAGGGCTCTGAGGCTAGGAAACTAAAGTTTTGTGAATGTGTTAGACAAGTAGGGATATTGGATAGTAGGAGAGGGTTGAGACAAGATGTCCCTACTAGATGGAACTCAACCTATATTATGCTAGATAGTGCAATTTTCTATCGATATGCTTTGATTCATTTAGGGTTAAGTGATTCCAATTTTACTAGTTGTCCACCTTCTGAAGAGTAGGATAAAATAATGAAGATTTCCAAGTTTTTGGGGTACTTTTATGAGGTTACTTGCTTATTCTCTGGGACAAAGTACCCCACATCAAATTTGTTCTTCCCTAAGGTCTTTGTAATCCAACTTCAAATTAAGGCAGCCATGAATGACTCTGAAAGCTTCATGAAGAAGATGGGGACTTACATGTACATGAAGTTTGAGAAGTATTGGTCTGAGTACAGTTTGATTTTGGCAATTGCAATCATCTTAGACCCTCGTTATAAATTGCATTTTGTGGATTGGGCTTACACAAAACTTCATGGTGTGAATTCGGTTGAATTTACAAAGGTTGATGACAAATTGAATGATCTCTTTGGTGTGCACTTGGAAAAACTTTCACATCTTGATAATTCAAATACTGCAGTGAATTCAGTGCCTATTCATCAAACAGAATCTGTGGATGTTATCTTTGAGGTAACCTAAGTTTGTTTTTATTTACTTTATATATTTGTAGATTGTAGTATTAGTACTATAATAAGTGTTGAAATTATATTTGAAATTGACATGATGCATGCTTTTTTATGATGTAGGATTTTGATAATAATTATGATGGTTCAAGTTCGATTGAAAAAAATGAATTGCAGAAGTATTTGGAGGATAAAAGAATAGATAGAAAAGTAGACATAGATGTTCTTTCTTGGTGGCAAATGGAGCGTTTTCATTATCCGATACTTTCTCAGTTAGCACGAGATGTGTTAACGATTCCCATTTCAACTATTGCATCAGAATCTGCATTTAGTATTGGGGGTAGAGTACTAGATCAGTATCGTATTTCATTATTACCAGAAACAGTTCAAGCTTTGTTGTGCACACAAGATTGGCTATTTGGAAAAGGAGGTAATATATTTTTATATGGTATAGTATTATTATTTTATTTCTTTTCATAATTATTTTGTTTAACTTTTCATAATTGAATGATTTTTAATGTTTGCTTTTTCTATACTTAGTTTATGCGGAAGAGAGTTCTGACGTTGAAAATCTTACTGAAAACATCTTCAACATAACTCTTGAAGGCAATAGATCAAGCCAAAGTTCCAATACAATTTCATGATGATCGATGTAAATTGAAGATTTTGTAAATGGAGGTGTAAACTTTTGAGAAAGACTTACAATCTTAAAAACAAAAACTCTTTATCCTTGCACATTTAATATTTGTAATAGATTAGTACTGTATGTATTATTTTTTTTATTAGGCTTTTATTTTCGAGTGTAGATATAGTACTTGAACAAGAAATGTTTTAATGTTTTGAAGTAATATTTATGTGGCAATGTGTGGTATGTGCAAATTTTAAAAAAATATATATTTTTTCTTAACGGGTCATAACGGGTCGGGTGGGTAAAGTGACACGACCTGTTAAGGACCCGTTAAGATAACGGGTGTGACACGACACGACCCATTAAGATAACAGGTGTTACACGAAAATGACACGAACACGATAGACACGACCCTTTTGCCAGACCTAATCTCTCTGACCATGGTGAGCTTCGAGACTCTTCAAACTTTTCTTTGTTATAGCTTGATCTAGTCATATTTAACCTTAAGTGTCGCCTTGGTGAAGCTGGGAACACAGGAACATCGGAGATCATTTTCCAGATTTTTTGGAACCAACCGTGGTCGTTGGACCACTTTCAGACCCCTTTTCCGACCATCTACGACCTCTATTGAGCTATGATTTTGGTATGATCCTGTTTCCCTCATTACGGACTTTAAATACATAGGTAGAACACTAAAAATGGTTAAGTATCGAGCTAGAAATTAGCTCTGGAAGTTGGGATGAAATTTCCCAGATCCTGGAAAACTTGGACCCGTGGTCATTTGGCCACTTTCAGGCCATTTTTCCGGCCAACACCAATCTTATCTCGGCTCCAACTTGTATGATTGTGTTTCCTACATTTCCAGCTTCATGTGGGTCTTTGTAGTACTGATTTTGGGTGAGAATCGAGCTCGAAATGAGCTCTGGAAGTCGTTCATTTCAATCTGCAAAATGCAGGTTTTCGTGAGGAGGAAGAAGGAAAAAAAAAAAAAAAAAAAGTTCCAAACCCGGGGTCGTTATATGAATTGACGATCCAACCGTTGGATTGTCACCAAACTTTAATATATTATAGTACGTAATATTTGAGGAGCATAGGAACTTACGGATCGAGAATCCAACGTACGGACTTTTCCGAATTAAATTTGTAAGTTCGTAAAATAAAACATTAACCGCCACTTGAATTTGTAATTGGCGGAGATCCGACTGTCGGATTGTAGTAAGATTTTAGTATGTTACTATAGAAGCATAATGTGGATCTTTGGAAATAACAGATCAGAAATCTGATGTGCGGATCTTCCGAATCGAGGTATGTAGAGTTATGGATCCTACCGTCGACCTTTGACCGACGGTTGACTTTTAGTCAATGGGTCTCAAATCATTCTAGAACATCCTTGGGAATGTATTTTTTGTAAGTTACGTGTTCTTTCGATAAGATTTATGAGACATGATTTGATAATTGTTCTAGGAACCGATCATTTGTGACGCCTCAATGCGTGTGCTAGGGAGTTGTAGCGCATAATCCAAGTGAGTGGGCTTTTGGTTTTATGTATATATATATATGTATGTATATGTATATACGCTTTACATTTTTCCCAGAAACTGTTTTAAATGGATCTACGTTTTAAATGCCATGTCAAATGCATCACATTTTAATTTATAGTATAGATATGCATAATGTTGCATGGCGCTGCAGATGCTCAGGTAAGTAGATGTTGATGATAGAGATTGCAGTGTATATGATTGTGATTAGATACATTTAGTACTCATTATCCTGCACCTCGGTGTTAGTTCTCTACCCGAGGCCAGGGCCTAACCTTCACGTGATCATTCATCTCCCACACCACACGCTCACTTTGGATCCAAAGCAGGTGCTAGCCTGTCGTACCGACCACATTAGGTGATTCCGACTCATAGATGATTTGCGATACTTCGCACAGCCTTCACGTGATCATAACACTTGAGCGTACTTAGTTACACCCAGCCTGTCGTACATACCACATTAGGTGGTTCCGACTCGTGTGCAGGAATAGATTTATGAGCTATAGATTCAGCCGTACAGGGCACGTTAGGTGACTCCAGCTAATATATCATTTTACATTGAGTCATTTCACCTGGCTTACATATTTATTACTGAGATACTCGACATGGCATATACTTGGTTTTCACTGCTCTCGAGCATGATTTCTATATACATACGTATTGTTATTTTTTGGGAAATTATACAGGTTTTATGGTGAAGGGTTATTATGTTTAGAAAGAGAAATGTGTTTTCAAAAGCCTTGTTTTTGCCCACTCACGTTTTCTGTTTTTTGTCCCTCCAGGCTTTAACTGCTAAGCGATTGTATTGACGAGGATTCTTGGCAAATCTCAACGTAGGTGGCTACCTCTGAGGGTATAATCCTTATACATTCTACTGTACTTTACTTATGCTCTGACGTCATGTGTGAGATGGGTTCATTCCCGTTCACTAGCGCACTCTGTATTTAGGCACATTCATGTTTTAAATTTATTCACATTTTTCCCATCACTACACTTTATGGCTTCGCCACCTTGCAGGTGTCGGCCAACACAGCATGATTCGGAGTCCTAGTGGACATTTCGAGTCGGGGTGTGTGGATTTTATAGTAAGTTTTTCTAGTAGTTTAAAAATTAAAATCATCAAACTAACTTTTTTCTTAACGTGTAGAAACAGGTTACTCACGTGTCACCCTTGTGTAAATCTGTTAAAGACTCGTTATTAACAGGTTTCTATCGTGTGACTCGATAATGACTCGGATTAGTTATCTTGTTGATCAGAAACTCGTTATTTTCGTGTCGTGTAAGAAATTATCAAGTCTAACCAAAACTGGACGTTCCTCAGTATATTTTAATTACTAAAGGTTTTGTTAAGCCTGACCTAATTTTTTTGAGGTCACAAAATTATTTCAAGGAAAAATTAATAACGAGAATGGTTTATAATGACCTTATAGTTGAAGAGCATAAATGTTTCTATCCACTTATGCTATAATGTTCATGAACCTGTGCCGAAATTTCTATTTCAATTAAATCCCTTAATTCGAAGTATACAATTATTGTTTAGCTTTTCTCAACTCTTAATGTAGATACTATCGTTCGTTAAAAAAAATAAAAAATAAAAAACAAAAACAAAAGGTATGTTGGTTATTGTAGTTACCAAAAATTACCGCCGCCTGTTGAAGATTTAGCACGTGGACATAAATATCTTACTGTCTATTGAAGATTTAACATGCCCACGCTTGACTTCATACTAAGGGCTCGTTTACTAATCCGTAATTAGATTGAGAGATATTGAATTGATAAGGAATTGGATTGAGGAGGAATTGGAACGAGGTGGAATCAGAATCAAATTCTTGTTAAAGATGTTTACTTAAATTGGCTGGAATCGGAGTATGAATGATATTGATTTATATAAACTATTTACTAATTCACATGAATCAGAATGAAAATTAATGTGATTACTAAAATACCCCTTTTGTTACTAATATATTTTATATGTAATTATTTTTAATAAAATTTATATTCTTTCATTTTTCAGTAGAGAGAATAACTATTTTTTTAATTTCTAGTAACTTTTATTCTTTCATTGCTCCTTACCAATTACCAACATAAAACAAACCCACCCCCCCCCCAAAAAAAAAAAAAAAAAAATCATTTCCTGTGGTCTCTCTCCCCCATCTCTTCGCTGTCGTGTCAACCCATCCATTTCTAAAATTTCCTAGCACCTCTCTCTCTTCCCCTATCTTCCCTATCTTTCTCTGCTGACCCACCCCTTTCTAAAATTCTCCAGGCATTTGTCTCTTGTCCCGTCTCTTCCCTATCTTTCTCTGTTGTTGACCCACCCCTGATCGCGAGACCACCATATTTCTTGTTCTTTCGTCTTTGTCGGGAACACGAGCCTTGTCAAGCAAGGGCTTGATGGCAACACCTATAGCCAGCCATCACTAATGAGGGTATTACCGGTATAAAATTTGGATTCCTAATGAAAGCCATTTCTAGGAATCCAAATACCTCCTTCCACTCGAGAATGGGAGTCCGGCCATTTCAAGAGTTGAATTCCTCATTTTATGCAGGTCCCACAATCATTTTGATTCCTGATGGTTTAGTAAACGCTGGAATGATTGAGGATATGTGCAATTCTGATTCCCACCATTTCATTCTCCTTTGGTAAACATGCCCTAAATGTAAGAGGCCAGGTCTCGGGAATGTAGGAAAGGAGAGGAGACTCATCTGTCGAGCTCGCGTGTTAGATATGCATAATCTAACATAAAGGATTTAGCCTGGCATGGTTGGATAAGGAGTTATCCTATAGAATCAGCAGAGGGAATAAAAATCCCTATGGTCTCGGCCCAGTCACAGGCTACGATATCTGATGGAGTTAAGAGGTCTCTCGAAGTAGGACTTTTAATTGGTGCCTTTTACTAAGTCCCCCAAAATCAAATGTCTAAAAACTTAATGGGCGGGATTACGAGTCTCAAACCGATCACTCAGGGAATATCACACATTGCCCTAATGATTCACTTTCAAACTTAGAATTGTTACTCTATATAAACATGGTCATCGACCATGAAGAGGTATCAGTTACTCTACCAAGAATCTAGAGCTTAAGAAGTATTCATTATATTCACTAAGTCTAACTTAAGCATGAAAAAGCTCTTGACGCACACCACACTTGTGTGACCAAGTCTAACATGTTTATTCCTTTCTTGGTTGCAGAGACACTAAAATAATTTTATGATTGTGTGAAATTTGTTCCCCACAATCATACAACGCATAATTAACTTTGGATTAAGGATCCTCTCTGGATCCTCTTTGTGAGGATCCAGGAGATTTGTATATTGTCTCCGTTTATCATACATCGTGCGGTTAGAAATCACTTTAAATTTTATTATTTAAAATTGAGCACAAACCGTATCTGACGAAAATTAACTGCACGATGTATGATGAAGGGACACAATTTACAAATCTTCTGGATCCTTACAAAGAGGATCCGGAGAGGATTTGGATTCTTAACTTTTGTCTTTATTCCATGAGAAAGGATAGTAAAACTAAAGTTGGATGATTGCTTCATTTTCCTCTCATTTTCCCATAAGATATGTAACTTTTTCCCAATCATGAACTTACCAAACATTAGAAAATAAGTGATTTCTCATTGTCAAATCCTTTTACATGTGAACCAAACACCTAAAAGTACATTACACATGAATGGCCATCTCAAGCTTAATGCCAAGGAAAACTGGATGGCAATTTAAATTCCTAGTTTATATAATTCTTAGTTTATATACTAGAAAATTTTGTGACGATATTTTCCACCTATAATAGCTAATTTAACTAGTTGAGTCCGTTTGATAATCATTTAATCATTTATATTTAGATTTTTTATGTTTTATGTGCTTGGGATATGGAGAAGTTAAGTCTATGATAGAAAGGAGAGATGAAGAAGAGTGAGGGAAAGCTGTGGATAAGGGTATACAAAAGGTAAACTAAAAACTAAAACGGAAATGAGGGAGAAGGTAAGAGTGGAGGAAAGTTATTTATTTATTTTTCTTGCCCTTCTTTTTCTCAGAAGATCACAAACATACTCATATCTAAGAGACAGAGAGGTTCTATAGTAAACTGACAAAGTGTGAGCTATAGGTGTATAAGTGCGAGCTGTGTTGTTGCTACTTAACAGAATGCTGTAATATATGCATGAACAAAAACTAGTAACCAATATTATCGTAAAACAAGCCTGCTGCAGGCAAGCATGAAATTTATCCTACATTTTCGAATATGCAGTAGGATTTAAGAAATATAGTTCACAGACTCACTGAAAATTTAAACCAAAAAAACAAAGATTGAAATTACTGACCTCATGAACAAACGATATATAGTAGTGCTAGCTTGTGTTCTACTGGATATATTTTCTTCTGCCGTCGACGACAGGTGAACTCTGTAAACTCAGGTGAACTCTGTCAACACCATGATTGTGCTTCATGTAGAATTATGTACACACACAAGAGAGAGAGAGAGAGAGAGAGAGAGAGAGAGAGATTGCATGGTTGGTGTAGTGTTTGGCAATCAAGTTGTGGTTTGATTGTATTTGAAAATTATTGGAGCTTTTTGAGGCAGCTATAATATTTGGTACCTAGTTGTTAGCGGCATATCTCCGCTCTATCTTCCCTCGATTTCCTCTCATTAAAGGCAAAAGGTGCACGCCTATTTTAATACTCCCATTTGCATTACCCTAACTAATTAAGCTTTTACCTCCAACCACTCATCACAGTTCACAATCTTCAGATACTACAGTATTCATCAACCTCTTCTTCTCCTTTTAATAACAGATTATTGCATGCTTCCCATAATTTATTTGTTTATTTATTTCAGTTTTCATATATTATGGATCCACACGCATGGAAGATCACTATCATAATAACATGGGATCGTTAATATCAACGTTTACACATACGAATAAGTATATGTATTGGACAAAGAGCTCAACATACTATTATTTTGATTTAGTTTGATTTCTGAAATGGATAATGTTAGGTAAACTAAAATTTTAACTAAATTTGTAAACCAAATGATGAGTCACCAATAGGAAATAAGCACGTTAATCAACACTTAAGTAATAATCAAATCATCAATAACCACATCATTTGGTTTAGAAAATTTGGTTTAAAAATTGGGTAATGCTAGGGAGATCAAAATTTTTAAACCAAATTCGTAAACCAAATGATGTGATTGTAGATGATTGGATGATTAATTAAATGTCGATTAACATGCTTGTTTCTTATTGATGACACATCATTTGGTTTAAAAAATTTAATCACCCTAACATTATCCTTAAAAAAAAAAAATTGATATCTCTTGCATTACCCTTCTGGAACACATCCCCTTGACTTTTGATGTTTTGTTTCTCCACGAACTGAATATACCACCCCAACTCAAGAGTGGAATTTCCATTTTACAAGTAATGATAGTGGTATTTCATTGATCACCACAACACAAATACAATTGTCAATTGAATGCATTGTTTCAACAACTAAAAAATTTATCTGAAGTAAATTTACGCAAACAAACAACTAGAGTAAACCCTCACATGCATGCAACTACAAACGCTACCAAAACAAATCAGTTGCAAAAAATTATGATTGTACTGTACAAGAGAATTAGAGATTCTGATTGTGTGTGTTTCACTTGTATTTTCATTCTCATGACGTGAGGTCTTTGTCGTATAAAGAATAAAATGACCTAGAGGAACCACATCCACATGTCCTCTTGTATTTTCCATTCGGACTTTTGGAATTTGACTAGCAATGCACATTCTCCAAACCCGATAACTATATATATCTTACCTTTTGTTGTAAAATCGACGATGTGTGTACAGTGGAATAAATAAAACAAGACACAAAATTTACGAGGTTCCTCTACAGTTAGTGTGACTGAAGTACGTACTCGGGCAGCAGTGGTGCTTTCATTATAATTTGAATAATAAGAGTACAAAGATAACTCTATTTATTCTCTCATCTCCTCTTCCTCTCTTTCTTTCTCTGCTCTCTATCCATTGATAGCAGTCGGAGTGCTCTATTTATAGAGCAACTCCGCATTATTACATTTTGAATATTTACACCACACCTTTGACAAATGATCTCCACATATCAATATTCTGCCAAGGTTTTCAATACTGTGGCAAGGTTTTCAATATTGTGGGCATTCATTACCCACTAGTATTTTCAACACTCCCCCTTGAATGCCCACATATCAACATCAGTTGCCTCGTTAAAATCTTGATCTATTTTTGGATGCCCCCCTTGATGAGTATCTCCCCCTGATTTCAAATTCTTTAGGCTGATCATTGATCCTGCTGCTTTAGTCTCTTGGCGGTGATAGTTGCCGAATGAGGTGTTTTACTTGTTGTTAACTTTCCACCGGCTTGTTCTTGAACTGGGTTGGAGGGCCTTCTGCTAGACTTCCTCCAAAGGTCTGAATTTACCTATTTTATCTGGAGCTGAATTTGATTCAAGGATGGTGGACACTTGATCTTGAATCGGACTTTTGATTTCTTCAAAGGCCATCTAGGCTTGATCTTAAATGAAATTGGATCATGAGGAGCTTCATGTGACAAGTGATCTTAGACGTTGTCGGGGATGAACTGACATGTGTTTGTTGTGCTTGTCTCCACATGCTTTAATGTATCATTTTCACTTGCCTTATTTGTTCCCTTTGCAGAAGTGGTATGTTCCCTAGTTTTTCCTCATGCATGTGTGGCATCTTCTCTTGTAGTAGTTGCTCACTCATGCAGGAGTTAAATGCAGACCTTGCATTTGAATGGGCCATCACTTCTTGGTGGCAGCGAAAGTTTGAATGGAGGTTCCGACATATTGCTTTCTCTGTCCTTGTCTTGGTAGGTAAGAACAAGGACAAAGGAAAGGACAGGGAGATTGCATGATATGAGATACTGTTGCTCTCGTCCCTGATAATATGAGATACTCTTGCTCTGGTGTGACTTGTTTGTAGAGGTATTCTCGGAGAGGAAGAAAACTGAGTATTTCGAGATACTTTGTGAAAGATGCATTCTCGGAGATAAGGAAGAGTTAGATATTTTTCGGTTCTGCCTTGCCATAGAGGACAGAGGTTGACATATATAGGGATTTCCCAATAACAGGTAGTAGTGTTGTGCCTTTACTCTTGTCAGCAACTGTGGTGTAATTAAAACAGTAAGATTCACGTGTTTTCAACTTTATCAGAGATCTTTGACAAAGTTGCACGTGATATCCAAGAGCTGAGATTGCATTTGAGAAATGTTGACAGACGTCATGCAGGGAAATCCAGCTTTTGAAATTCGAAAATCGGTGTCTCTTCGATTTTTGAATAAGTGGCCATGTTACCTCTCATTTTATAGATATATCAATTTTGTTCAGAAACACTCAAAAAATTGTTGCCTGCAGAAATTTCCCTTTCTTGCACTTCTAAGATTTTATCTAACTTTCTTCAGCATTTCTGAAAATGGCTTGCCCATCTAACATTTGCTTAGATTTGAGTCTCAGGAGTGATACAGACGAGCAGCGTCAGGATAACATATGGCGCCCGTTCTTTTTATCTTCTAATGGTCCTCTTACAGTTGGGGACTCTGTGATGAAGAATAACATAACCGCTACAGTGGTAGTCAGGAATCTTCTCACTCCAAAGGATAACAGAATCCTTTCAAACCAGTCTAATGAAGCGGCCGTTCAAGACTCATTGGCTCTCAATGTTCAATGTGCGGGCTCTGCTAGCGCATACTTGCTCGAACTCACCAAGTTGAATCATTAATGGCTGAGGTGGCAAGTCTTAAACAAGAGATTAGAGGGCTCAAGCATGAGAATAGAGTGTTACACATGCTTGCAAATAATTACTCTATGAGCATGAAAAGAAAGCTCGACCAGTTACTGGAATTCGAAGGTTGGATTCAAAATGACAATCAAGGGTTCGAGTCTTTATTCTAAAGACATCCATTGTCTTAGCTGTTTGGAGTTCCACCAAGTATTGAGACTCCAAATAATCAACCTCTGGTGTCTCCCCCTTTTGGGGTACTTCCGAGTATTGAGGCTTCACATGAGCAACCTTTGTAAAGGTTCCCTCCTGTTTGTTTATTTTAACTCATGTGTATGTAATTTCTCGGAGATATTAATACATAAGTTTTATTTCATTCAATGTATTGTGCTAAATACAATAAAGCATATACTTCACTAAGATGTGGTATTTCTGAACCAAATATCAATTTATCTTTACCCTCGCGAAGATAAATGATCATTCTTAGTGTCTAAATCAATTGAGTATTCAACTCATAATCTTCAATCCATATGATTCTTTAATATCATAAACATCATGGATAAGATTCGTGTTGGCATATTGTTCGATTCTGCAGTTCGAGACAATATTTCTCTCAACACTTTATAATCTTTCTTGACTCTTCAGGAGTCCCAATTTAATGTCATCAACTCTTGCAAGAGATTTTAGTATGTTGCAACAATACCATAATGAAAGTACTCACTAAGGCAATTTATACCATCCATTGGTATTGAGTACATATTTATGCTTTACCCTTCCGGAGCTTACTTTAAGCAATTTGAATCCTTCAGGGATTTTCTACACTTTATGACACATTTTCCTTTAGAATTTATACAGAGCAATTCGCTTCCATGTATATTTGAGGGATTTACTTATGGAGATATGATGTGGGCGACTCATAACCCTTCGTATATAACTCTCCATTCATATGAACTCCTTTACAACCATGTGTCATATCATGTGAGTGTATTTCACGGTATTACAAATGCCCATATGTAACCTTCTAGGTTCAACATCTTTGGGCTATTTGTATTGTATTCAAGTATATAGGTCTATTTTTCCACGTTCTTACAAAATTGTAATGGAATTGCCCTTCTCCATTTTGGCCCATAATTTTGTTGATGGAAAAAGAACGGGACTCAATATCAACACAGCTCATTGATGAATTTAGTAGCTACTTGTAAAAACCAAAATTACCATTGGTTATCATCAATCTATGATCCCATATTCTCATGTGCATGCGCATGCATAAAAGCTTTTCATTTATTTGGATATCCATTACCTCATCAAGGGCATTACACTATCTCTTCCAAGATAGTCATAGTTTAGAGAATGCGGATCATAATCTCCTCTTAAGCATTATAGAGCTTGGATTTTAATCTCCACTTCGGGAGTTGAGTCATTGGAACCTATACGTCTATCATGTTTCATGCATGAGACATCAATATTCCCATGTCCGCGGATTGACCTTTCCGGGACAAGTATCCTTGCAGCAACTGTCATGCGATAGTTATGCTTCGAGAATGCAATAGTTTTAGTAGTGCCATATTCTTCTTCTTTTGAAGGACTGAACCTTTTGGTTTAAGGGTCTGCCACGCTTCAGGCGTGCAACAGATAAATCATTTGCTACCTCACTATATTGTCCAACAGGGACATTAATTCTTGTAGGCACATTTGCAGCAAGTATATGTGATTTCATCACTTTTGTTGCATCATTAAATGCATCTGGCATTTGATTTGCATATCGTTGCATCATTCAATTATTCTCACTTCGTTTGTATATTGATTGCTTCATGAATCAAAATAAGACAAATTCTCTTCGTTCTTCTGGAACGGGTTTTTTTTTTTCATCATTCTTTTGAAATGATATTTTCTCATCATTCTTCTGGAACGATGTTATTTTCTCCCCCTAACGGCAGGGAAATTGTCTTATCAAAATGACAGTCCGCAAACCACGCGGTAAATATATCCCCAGTCAAGGGTTCTAAATATTGAATGATAGATGATGTTCAACATCAATGCCTATTCCGCAATGATGCTTCATTTCAATATGTTGTGGCAGTGAAATAGACACATAGATAACCAAAAACTCGTAAATGTATAATGTTTGGTTAGTGCCCAAACACGAGTTGCACTGAGAAGTATTAATGGTTGTCAATAGATCTCAACCAAATCAATAATGCATCATGTAAAATGACATGTCCCCATGTAGAAACTTGGCAATTTCATTTTCATCAGCAGAGCGCGGGTAATCAATTTCCTCCGCTTAATAAAGACTTCTGCTAAACCATTTTGATTATGGACATGACGAACTTTTGGTTCTTATTTAATAGTCTGTAGACTGAGACTCTTATGGCTTTTATTGCAATTAAGTTGAAGCACTGCAGCAGTTCAAACTTAAGGTACTCATCAAGGAACTTCATGTCCTGATCTTGAGGATCTAGGGACTTCATGCCCGATCTTTTTGTTTGATAGAACTTCAGGTCCAATCATTTTTATATGATGAGGATCAAGAAACTTTAGGTTCTGATCTGATCAAGGAACTTCGGGTCCAGTATGTACTCATTGTAACAAAAAGAAGTACAATAAATAAATTAAAGCAATAGGCGGTAATTCCAGCCATAATGAATACATTGCATTTAAGTAAATAAAGCTTGTGACAAGGGCCTTAATTTAGCACCATTCATATAAATCAAAACTTAAAGCAGTAGGCGGTAAAACCGTCCATGATAAATAAATTGCTTTAAATAGAACTAGTGAAAGGGTTTAAACCAACACCAATTCACATAAATAACAAGAAGTATCATACCTCCTTTTATTTATTATTTTTCTTTCTTTTGTCAGCACTTATTCAAACCTTATTATTGTTATTTGGGTTCTTTGGATATAGGCCCTTGAAACTCCTATTTTCCAAATAAAAACCCATCTAAATTTAAACATTCAAATAAAATCCAAATTTCAAATAGCCTACCATGTAGACAAATATATGACCAACTATTACAATACAATTACAACTTATGCCATAGAATCCTAATTTGGTCAATAAATGTTATTACTCATCCTAATTATGATGAGCAATTAAATCCATATGGATATTTTACCTTTCTTGTATCATAAATATTAACAACATATATAAATTAATTTACCAAATTTAAAAGAGAAAGACAATCTTGTACGGAAAAAATAATATTGTTTGAATTATGTAATTACCTACATACAAATTAATTTACCTACTTATAAAATATTATACTAATAAACCTACATTTTGAATCATGTAATTACCTACATACAAATATTATACTAATTTACCTACATTTAAATTAATTTACCTACTTATTAATATTATACTAATTTACCTACATTTAAATTAATTTACCTATTCCAAAAAAAAAAAAAATTAGTGATATTAGATAATGTTCGAATGTTGTGGGTTTGTGCTTGTAGGCAATTAAATAAACTTTTAATCTAATGCACATAAATCATGTAGGTAAATTAGATCATTTTGAAAGTAAACTAGACCCTTTAAATTTTGGTTTGATGTAATAGGTAAATTAGACTATTTTGTAGGTAAGAATTGTGCGGAACATATAGCTTTTGTTTTGTGTATTAGGGATTGGAATATTTGCCGAAGCTGTTTTAGGTTTATTGTTGTGTTGGTAGGTAAATTAACTTATATATGTAATGCACAAAATTATGAAATTAGTATTATTATTTTTCAATTGGCACGTTATAACAATTTGAAAGTTAATACATTGAATATACAATGAATGACATGAATTATTTTGTAAAATATATAAAATTAATTAAATGGATATAACAAGTAACTGATTCAAAAATCTCATCCAAGTATTAATAGGGGTAGTTTAGGTATTCGAAAAATACACAATTTGAAAAGTCAAACTTAATTAAAGAATTTGTTTAGTTGAAGGCTAGTCAATGGGCTTTATTCAAGAAAACAAAAGGAGATGGGTTTTAGTAGAGGAAAATATAGTTTCAAGGGGTAATATCAAATTTTCAGTTGTTATTTTTCTTATTTCTATAGCATGGTGCCATGCACCAATAGAAACCATTTATATTATGTTGACCAAATGGTGTCGTGCACCATTCAAATCCCTTTAAAATTTTTTCTAGGGTGTAGTCAACGCCTTTTTTGTTTCCTTCACATGTGCCTTGCCATTCCATCAATCCCCATTTTCTATCATTTTTTTTCCTTCTCTGTCTCTGCCAGTCTTGAAACGCAAGGCCATCTGAGTAGTTGTGGAGGTTGCCCAAATTCAATTCAATCCAAAAGGCTACTAGAGACTGGTGTTGTTCTTGCATGACCCAGGGAACATGGCATTATTAAGCAAGAACCTCCCTACAGAGACATAGATGATAGTGAGGTTGACGAAGGCACAAGAGAGGGAGGCCTGTGTGGATTCATTCTTGCCATCACCATCTTAAACAACCAAGTATTCATGGGAGTTCTCAAGATCTGTCGAAAACAATGTGATCTGGGTTTCCAAGTCTAATGAGATTCTTCTGGATCTCTGGAAACCAGTTGTCAAGTATGAGTTTTCTCATCTCGTGACGACTTTAGGTTGTAAATTTCAATTCTCACCGGAATTTGGTGGGGCGCTTCTGGTGCAATGGGAGAGACGAAAAATGGACATACCTTTTATACTGTGAGATTTTAGATGACGGAGGTGAGAGGTAGATAGTGCTTCACCATATTTATGGCGTTGTGCTTTCCACTGACATGAGAGCTTCTCGTGCTGATAACGTGTTGTAAAATCGACGATGTGTGTACAGTGGAATAAATAAAACAAGACACAAAATTTACAAGGTTCCTCTACAGTCAGTGTGATTGGAGTACGTCCTCGGGCAGTAGTGGTGCTTTCATTATAATTTGAATAATAAGAGTACAAAGATAACTCTATTTATTCTCTCCTCTCCTCTTCCTCTCTTTCTTTCTCTGCTCTCTATCCATTGATAGCAGTCGGAGTGCTCTATTTATAGAGCAACTCCATATTATTACATTTTGAATATTTACACCACACCTTTGACAAATGATCTCCACATATCAATATTCTGCCAAGGTTTTCAATACTGTGGCAAGGTTTTCAATACTGTGGGCATTCATTACCCACTAGTATTTTCAACACCTTTCCTATATCTTTGTATTGCTGCAGTGGCATTCAGTCTCTTGCTGGAGATTGCCCTGCTCCAGTATACCATTCAATATTCATTTCCAGCTAATCTATATAATTAGAGATATATGGTCCTCGAGATCACGAAGATCACCTCCCTTAATTTAATTAATTAATCATCGTTGGAAGATAATAGTGACTATTATTGAGAGCATGTTATCATATATGTTGCATATCTAATGGATGATTATCCTTTTCTATGTTTCTTTTTCTTTTTTTTTTTTTTTTTGAAATATTATGTTGTAATTTAAGGAGAAAATTGTAGCAATGGTCTCTTAATTTTAACCTAATTAGAGCAATGGTCCTTCAACTAAAAATCCATGACTATTAGTCCCATTACTTACAAAACATGCAGCTATGGTCATTTTCGTCAACTCAATCAGAATTCCGTTAAAATGACTCATGTTGGAAGGACCATTGCTACAATGGGGTCAAAGTTGAGGGAACATTGCTCTAATTAGGTTAAAGTTGAGGGACCATTTCTCTAATTGAGTTAAAGTTGAGGGACCGTTGCGACAATTTTTTTTTTCATTTGGTTTTCTATCTTTGCCCATTGATTCAGCCTCACGTGAGTGACACGTGATTTATTTTGACGGAAGTTTTAATGGAGTTGACTAAAATGATCATAGCTACTCGTTTTGATGATTTAAGAGACCAATAGTCATGGATTTTTAGTTGAGGGACCATTACTCTGATTGAGTTGATATAATATTTATAATGAGTCGTTCAATTATTTAGTTTCATTTGATGACCATCCCTACAAAAGAAAACTTTTAAATAAGAGATCATTGTGAAATGTATCAAATAAACAAATGGTTTTTCATAAGAGTATTTCTTGACATGATCTTTAAATAAAGATTAATAATTAAACGATTTTGATTATAAAATTATACAGAGAATATATGTTCTCAGGGATGAGATATGTGCAATTAGGTCGATGACATGCAAGTATTATCCATTATTGTAATTATCTCAGCTTACGTTTTGGACTTTTTGGGTGGGGGTGGGGATTTAGACCGTACGAGAGGTGTGGTTTGACCTTACGGGAGTTTTTACCTAAATGGAATAGAAGGGATATATAGGTGTCATCTCCATCACCACTACCTCCTTAAACATGTCTAAATAAAACTATTTAGTATGGACAACATTGAGAGTAAAATAAAAATTATAAACACAGCAATAAATTAAAAGAAATGCACTACAAGAAGCTTCGACTTTAAGTCGACTTACTTTTCCGGCAAAGAGTCACCGACGAAAACGTTTGTTGGCCATTTTGTCGTCCAAAGCATTTTGTGCAAAAGTTTTGTCGATGGATTTTGGTATTTCGTCGGCTAAAGGTTCAATATTTTTTCAACAAATTCATTTTGTCGGTATTTACATCTTTCCTGACATATATTTCATTGGTATAGGGCTTTTAAGCCGACAAAATATTACTTTTCAGCCAACAAAATGTGTTTGTCACTATGGATATTTCGTCGACACAGTCTTCTCTCATCCGACAAAATTAGTTTCATTGCGAAAGACATTTAATTTATAAAAAAAATAATAAATACGGGAATGCTCAACAATTGCATATGCATGTCAAAATACATACAAAGGAGGAACTATTGATTACTCAAGTCTTGGTTTTATTGCTTCTGATATCAGGGAGTCAATGATTGAGCTCGTTGAGTGCTCAAACTTGTATATTCCTCGTCATCGTAATGTTGTGACGCACTACCTTGCCAAGTTAAGCTTGGTTTGTAGTAACTCTTTTGTTTGGTTTGAGGAACCCCCGGATGCTATACGGGTGGTGCTCAACCAAGACTTCCAACAATAAAATTATATCATTTTCTTAAAAAAAAAAGAAAAAATTGTTAAGATACTTTATTGATTATTCAATACCTAATTTTTAGGTATGCCATAGCTAAAATCAATGTGAGATTCACTTAGATTTTCATTCATTAGTTGTTAACACACACACACACACACACACACACACACATAATACATGTCATTATGTGACAATCCATCCCTAATTTTAAGTTTTATAAATTTTAAAATAGTGATTTTACGAAAATACCCATAAAGGCGAGGATGTCTGACTTTCGTTGACTGTTTGAAGTCACAATTAATGTTTTCGAATAGATCTTGAAGCTGCAAATGCATAGGTGAAAGCCGTTTGCGAGTTACAGACGTTTGAAATTGTTTACTCAAATATTAGTTTATAAACTAATTAAACTCCCACCGTGTGGGAACTGTAACCAATCAAATTAAAGGGGGAAAGACCAATCAGAAATTAGAGAAGAGAGAGATAGGCAATTAGGAGAGGGGAGAGAAAGTTCCTAACCTTCCCTTCTTGTCGACCCATCTGTGCACCCACTTGACCAAATTTCTAACGGTTTCCGTCATTTTTCCTGTCTCACCACCATCATCCAACACCTGCAATCTCTTCCACAACCTCCCTTCTACCATCTCCACCTAAATTCGAAGGTTTTTACGTCCAAAACGTGTAGAACCTCACTGGACCATTGGAGGTGCTCGACGGTGATTCCTTTGATCCGACGAGTTTCACCACCCATCACTACCCTTAATCAACTCCCCTTGGACCCAGGAACAAGACCCAACTAGCGATGGGGGCATTGGAACACCGGAGAAGTTGAATCGACGAACACCTATTCTAGGGTTTCCGATGGGTTCGTGGTGATTTGAGGCTTTTTTCGGTCAAATTGGACTTGGCCACAGGTATAAAACTTGTTGTACTCATTGAAATCTTCATTTCTGTGAAATTTGAGAATTTTTAGAAATAGTTGATTTTTCCGGTGAGTCAAGACGGTCGACCACTGTGTGCAGCGGCGGGTGGGCCGAGGCACCCCCTGACCTTCCTAAGCTAAGTTTGATACCCCAATTCCATAGGTGAAGCTCGATTGATGAAATCTCAGCATTTGAACATAGTTTTGATAGAGACCACCACTTGATCCTTATATGAATTGATGATCTGACCGTTGGATCATTACCAAACTTTAATACATTATATTTGTGGATATTAGAGACTTACGGATCGAGAATCTGATGTACGAATCTTCCCGAATTTGATTTGTAAGTTCATAACATAAAACGTTGACCGTCACTTGAATTTGCAATTGGCGGAGATCCAACAGTTAGATCGTAATGAAACTTTAGGATGATGTTCTAGAAGCATAATGTGGATCTTTGGAAGTTACGGATCGGAAATCTAAGGTACGGATCTTCCGGATTGAGTTACGTAAGGTTATGGACCCCACCGCCGACCTTTGACCGATAGTTGACTTTTGGTCAATGGGTTTCAAATCATTCTAGAACGTCCTTTGGGATGTGTTTTGTGTAAGTTACATGTTCTATTGAAAAGAATTTTGAGACGTGATTTGATAATTGTTCTAGGCGCCGATCGTTCGTGACACCTTGATATTCGTGCTAAGGAGTTGTAGCACGGACCTCAGGTGAGTGCGCCTTTTCCTTTTTATAGTGTATATATATGATTGATAGTTTCCACAAAGGCTTTTGAATTGATTCATGCACTTCATGCCATGATTAAATTATGTTATGAGAAATGTTGCATTGTTGTGAAATACCAAGATGATCCTACGAGATGCGCAGGTAAGTTCAGGTAAATTTATTATGTTGATTGGAATTATTGCATCATTATGGCATGCTTATACTCATATAGTTCGCTCATCATTACTGCACACCGGTGTTAGTGCTTCCGCCCCAGGCCAAGGCCAGCCTTCACGTGATTGTTCACCTTCCACACTGCACGTTCGCCTTGGATCCAAGTAGGTGCTAGCCTATCGTACATGTTGTATTAAGCGACTCTGATTTGTAGGGACCGCGCATAGCGCTAGCCTTCACGTGATCGTAGCACTAGAACGTATATTATTACACCTAACCTGTCATACAGGTCACATTAGGCAACTCCGACTCGTGTGCTGGCATAGATTGATGAGCCATAAGTGCAGTCGTACAGGTCACATTAGGTGACTCCGACTTGCGTGCTAGTATAGATTATTGAGCACATGATTATATTTATATTGCTAATGAGATACCGTGTTGTGGCATACTTCTGGATTTACTATTAGCATGCATTTGATTTCATATTTATACGTAGTATGATTTTCTGGAAACTATACTTGTTTTACGGTGAAGGGTTACGGTGAAGGGTTACAGTGTTTTCAGAAAGGTTTTTATAAAATTTTATTTTCAGGCCACCCATCCTTATTTTTCGCCCTTCCAGGTTTTAGCAGCTGAACTATCTTATCGACGAGGATTCTTGGCAAGTCTCAGTATAGGTGGCTACCTTTGAGGGTATAATCCTTATTCTATCTTACTATACTTATGCTCTGACATCACATGTGAAATGGGTTCATTCCCGCTCACAGCACACTCTTGTATTTATGCACTTTTAGTTTTAAATTTATTCACATTTTCCACATCACTGCACTTTATGGCTTCGTCACCTTCTAGGTGTTGGCCAGCACAGCTTGCTTCGAAGTCTTAGTGGACATTCCGAGTTGGGGTGTGTCAGTTTGGTATTAGAGCATAAGTTGGGCAGTATTGCGTTCATTACACGCGTGATGTAAGCATTCTTGGTTCTTGAACCTAAATGTCGAATCTTGCCACCTCGTCGAATCATGAAAAATGTGTTAGCTTTTCTTAGTTTTGGTTTACGTAGATGACTTATCGATCTTCTAGAAGAACATTTTGGCGACTGCATCTAGATTTAGACAAAGAACCTTCATGCCAAGGAAAATTCTGACTTGGAGACGAGTTTGTGACCCTGAAGCAGGGTTAATATGTTGATAATTGAGTACCACCGAAGACTTTACCATCCGCCAGTCATTATTACCATTCTCGAAGCTAGGAACAGTTTTGATCCCTTGGCAGTATCCGTTAGTATACCTTCTATCGGAATTCCTACGAAGTTGCACTTTCGTCAAAATTTTTCGAAATGCCTCTAGTGACAATGTGGTGCAAAAGGGGTAGCACTCGACGTAAGAATATTGGGGGGACAATCACTTTTGGTCCCTGATAGCACTAATCTTTTCAAACGCACTAATGATCATTCCGGATCTTTAGGAGGAAGATCGACTTCCGTTTAAGTCCGTCCTAAAGTAGATTATTAGAAAATTCTTTTTCCAGCCTTAGGACGTTCCAGCCAACGCTAGTTCTCGAGTTTTCTTTTGGTGATGTACTTGTCATTTCGACGAGCATAAGCACTGGTGTACGAGTTGTTATACCTACGGTGAGTAGAAATCCTCGAAGTAGTAAGTATTTTCCCTAGAATTAACAAAACCATCCACCCAAGCGGGCTTTAACCTGTAATCAGCCTACGGTGGTGCTACTAAGTGATGATATTGTCCGATATCCAAGAACTATCAACCAATAGGTGGTATGATTTCTGATACCGTACACACATGCTAGTATCTGAGAGTGATACCCTAATGCCAAGACGCCGGTTTACAGTTTCAGGGTAGTGAACAATATCAAAATATCATATATGCGTTAATTAGCGGCGCGATTAATAGGCCGCTTAACAGTGACTACTTGAGCCGAAGAAACTAAATTGTGGAAACTTAGGAGCAGACCTTCTATTAAGGCAGTAAACTCACGGTTATGTTAACCATATTACCTATTTAGGTAATCAAAACTTCGTCAACTAGCCACCTCTCGATCACTTCCACAGGTTGACAGTAGGATTGAAATATGAGATCATATCTCACTATTAGAGTGATTTGAGTGTCGAGAAAACTGTGAAGATCTTTTAGTGCGTGTTGTAGAGTTGGTTAGTAGTATAGTACGTTTTGAGGATGTATACCTTTGGCGTCATTTCTCAAAAATCTTATTTAGGATGCCACCGAATGCGAGAAGTAGAATACACCATCGATCCACCTTGTTAACACCACATTTATTCTCCCTATTTCTTATCAAACAACTCTTATATCAGTTTTCCTTATGACTTTCGAACAAGTCTTACTTCATTGAGAGAACTTAGTTACTAAAGGTTACCAATTAGGAATTTACCAACCAGGGACTAAACACTTTATCTTGAAAACCTTAAACTTACCCGTGAAGGCGAAAGATTGAACCTTAGGGTCATACCTAGATTTTAGTAACTTCCACGGGTGACGATTAAAAACCATTATCCCCTACTTCGAGTTGATGGTTTAGTCGACCCACCTTTCTAACTCAAGTTTTCTTCCATAACCTGATGAATTCATAGTACTCTTTTTGATGACTTTCTCATCTACTTCGGCAGTGAGACCAAACTCTCTAAGCACTGTTAGTAAGCTTTATACCAAATTCTTCGATTGTAAGCCTTAATTAAATTGGTACTTTTCTTGGGAGTTGAAATCTTGGTAAATGATATTCTTTCTTTTTCCAAAAAGGGTTTAGTGAGAGGAGGTTGGAATTCTCACAAAGAGTTTTGAGATACGAGATATCTTTGGTCTTGTCGAGTTTATCGACAATTGGTTAGTGATTTTTCGGCAGTAGTGTTTTTCCTCACTTACGACCGAGGAAAGTTAGTTTAATTAGGATGTTGATTATGAATAAAGTTTCTGACAACAGAACTGTTGTCTCACCTCACCCCTGTTTTACGCCTTTTGATGATATTGATCATTTCGAAATCCATGATGGCGTGTTCCTTGGATATTTCAACTGTGCTAGAGTAGCATGACGGAGAATCACCGATATTTTCCAACGGTTAGAACCGTTCGAAATGAACTGTCTTATTCATGACCTAGAGTCAACAGTTGCCACCTTCATTTGAAATTCGGATGACACTTCTCTATGGAGAAACATGCCTAGAACCTTTACCAACCTTAGAACACTTTCTTTTGGGAAGAGCTAAAGTTCTGACAGCAACGATGGAAGAACCAACTCAACACCTACGATTGCACTATCATGTATTACCTCGGTGGTGCAAACTTAGTTATTGAGCACCTTTAGCTTGTCCTATCCCACCTCAGTTGGAATTCACAAGTATTGTTTTGATGTTACTCATGAGATATCAATAAATTGTTTGGATGGTTATAATCATTTCCTGTATCTATATAAGGATGTGAAATATCATCATAAGCTTCCAATACAAGGTATCTTGTACATGTGGAGTTATGATAATGTTTCAAAGACCATCGACCGACATGCCAAGTTAGCCCACTTTCCATTGGTCCAGAGGGACTACATTTTAGACCACTTGTTAAAATTCCTCATTCTTGAAATTATCAGATTTCTTGGGCGTTTAGACCAGCGTCTACTCTGATGAGGATTCCATATTGACTTCTTTGTGCTATAAGGTATTCTAGTCAATCTTGGGTCTGTGTCTACCCTACTACACTTTGTATTATTTTTGAAACAAACAAATCGTCTAAAGGAGTTGCTCGGACATTGACATTTAGTCGTGATCATTAATTTCTCAATCACCCAACAAATATTTTGCTAAACGAATCTTAACTGTTGGTGATTGAATGTTCTAGAAGCTACAGTGGTAGCGAGGTGTTATGCATTAATCCCAATTACCTTATATTCTAGATTTGTTGGACTTGTTTTGACCCTCAGATTCTTGATTTTGCTTTTAGCATTCTCGATGCAGTTTTTCGCTAAATTTGAGAGCGAAATTCAATATAAAGTTGCTCACCAAGACATCATGAACTACATTGTTTGAGTACTTGGTGTGCATATCACGATTGCATCTCTCTGTGACACGCATTTTATTTCCAAGTCTTCTTGAAGGCCATGTGCATTAAGCTTTGTCACGTACTGCATTTCACCCTCACACTAATGGCTAGTCTGAATGAACTACCCAGACCTGAGAGGACTTATTGCTTTTGAATATTTTACAGTTTTAGCCAGTCATCACAAGCACTTACCTTTGTTAGAATTATGTGTAACTACGGTTACATTTTTGGTTTGGCTATGGTATTGTTTAAGCCTTGGTATAGAGATTTTACGCACGAAACATGCTTGACAGATGAGTATCGTGAACAGGTATTGAATGATTGAGATTACGATATAGAAAAATTATGATTATTGTTGATGCTACCCATGAGGGTAATGCGTGAGAACGATCGAGGTTTTGTTCAAACGATGTATGTTTATTTCCCAATGGGGGGCATGATGGTAATATTGCACCCTAGGGAATTTGTTACTTGCTTATTGAGACAACAGTGAGTTGTTGGTATTGCGGGCTGCAGACCGTAATATCAGTAACTTATTCGTTGGGTTTGTTAAGCAAGTAGACAAGTAGGTCATTCTACGTTAGCATTTGTATTTACTTATTTAATTAGTTATTCATTGTTTGGGCTCGACCCAAAGATTCCACATGCTTATCTTCAGAGTACGTAACACAATGAGTGCGTAGATGAAAAATAGTCTATGTTCAATTTTAATTTTAGTACACTTACTTTAACTTTATGTTATTATATATATGTATTTTGACGGGATGTTATTATACATATATAAATATTTTTGACTGTATGTTTTATAAAAGTAGTATATTATAGTATTGTTCTAAAGGAGAAGGAAAGTTCGAGTTTGGAGGTATGAAAGAGGAATCACTGCACTTCGATCGCGGCGGAATGACATTCTCTTTTATGCAACCACTCTAACTTGATATCTTCTTTACATATTTATTTCCCTGCTGTCTTTTCACTACTTTTGTATAAGAAATGATTTTAAATTTCGGGGACGAAATTTTTTTTAAGGTGGGTAGATTGTCACAACCCGTCTCTAATTTTAAGTTTTATAAATTTTAAAATAGTGATTTTACGAAAACGCCCTTAGAGGTGAGGATGTTAGACTTTCGTTGACCATTGGAAGTCACAATTAATGTTTCCGAATAGATCTTGAAGTTGCAAACGCATAGGCGAAAGTTGTTTGTGAGTCCGGATTATAACGGTACAGTTACGGACGTTTGAAATTGTTTACTCAAATATTAGTTTATAAGCTAATTAAATTCCCACTGAAGAGTCCATATTGTACTATATATTTTACCCTAATCTTAGTTATAATTTATTAGTTATTTTGATAGAATTTTGATACTTTGTTATGCATTTTTAATGTAGGACATTCGAATTCATCTAGAGAAAAAAGTGATCAAACGGATGAATTTTGGAGTGATTCCAATTGAAGGATGTTTATGTGCCTTTCAAGATGATTGTATCAAAATTC